>NC_135004.1:13694923-14001467 GCF_051020985.1 Nomia melanderi | reverse complement strand
AGAGATCCCGACCGTGGATTCGCCAATGTCTCGGTCGAGGAGTACTCAAGAAAGCTCTTCGCATCGACGCAACCAGCGCCCGCGTGCGCGCGCGCGCTCGCGCCCCCGCACCTTTCTCCAATTCATCCGACCGACCCCGGAACCGGCTTATGCCCCTCGGCTTACACAGTTTCGTAAAATATTCATCGGAACTCCGTCGGAATGTGCCCGATGTTCTTCCAAGGGATGCTGTTATTAAACAAGACGTTTTTGCACCGCGCCCGCCTTCAACCCCCCGCCGCCTCGTCCTTTCGAGTTTTAAAACGAACCTCGCCGACGCTAATAAAAAGATAATAAATATTTCAGCGCAAAGCCCGACGAGGGGGGAAAACGTTTCCGATGATGCTCCGTCGCGGCATAACTCTGGATGTTGCACTTCCTAAAAGTACGTTTGCGACGGAGTTGCGGTGCTCGGTCGAATGACGAGAGAGAACGGTTGGAACGTGTGCTTTTGTTTTTTAATGGAAACGTTCACGTTGGAACGCCACATTGAGATATGTTTAACACGTTCGGTGTACCACATGCGGTACACGTTAATTTTTGTAACAAAATATTTTCAAGGGACATATGATCAAGAATAGCTGTATAAAACATCAAGAAACGATATCAAAATATATAAAATTTAAGAAAAAACTTGAATATAACTTAATATTTTATTTAAAAAATCAATACAGTCCATAAGCAAAATATGATAGAAATTTCCGTAGCACGAAACAGGTTAACGATCGGTTAGCGGTACAAGTGATTCATTTTCAGTTTCTCTGAAGTCACTCGTTACATCATTTGTTATTTTCCGAACAAGTTTAGGGGATGGACTATGCAATTGTTGTAGTTCCACTGTAGGTACATCGAAGCGAGGCATCGCAGTTCTGTTGTAAACGTACTGTATATATTTCACCTTGTTCGGTGTTGTCGAGTAGGTTTTGAAATGGAGATTTAATTGAATGAAAAACGATCGACAGTAAAATGCTCAAGAAGAATTGAGTATAAAGGAGAGTAGAGAAGATGGAGATTCGAGGGGTAGTAATTGTGTTCTACATTTTCCGTATTCAAAAATATTTTTGAAAGAACACAGTGGTGTCGAGGGAATGAGAGTGATTGAAATAAACGAGCCAGCTTGACATCGTCTGCACAGCAGTGTCTTGTGAAATGAATCATCCTCCAGATCGTCTTTAATAATCCATTATTCGTGGACGTTAAACGGGGACCGCGTTTGACCTACTGCCACCGCGTTATTCGTACACCATTAGCTCCTTGCCGTCCGATCGATCCCGACCGCAGATTTAATCGCGTATTCGTGTCGGCCACTGACGATCCACCGGCTAATTATTTTATTCCTTCTACTCTATTAATAATAACGGGTCATCGTCTATTTTTAATACCAGAATGGTCGGAATAATACATGTATTTCGCTTCGGATTTTTTCCAATTCACCCTGTGATCCGATTCGCCTCGGTCCATCCTATGCAAACTTCATGAAAGTAACGAAAAAAAAACATTCAACCAAAGTAACCTACTCATAGAACAGAAACAAATCAAAATCAGAAATATAATCTGCGATACAGACACGCGCTGGATTCTTATCTCAATCCGATTCACCCTGTGATCCGACCCGCCTCGGTCCAGCCTATACGAACTCCGTAGAAGCAACGACAAAGGAACATTCAACCAAAGTAATCGCTCAAACGAAATTCCCCCAGTTGATTACCCAATACTTTTTGTAATTAGCATTACCGTTCAGCGTATCGCGTCAGCCCCGCGACGACAGCGTGTTCGATGCGAAATTACAATTCCGACTCGTAAATTATTTACGAACACTCACGCTCGCGGGGTGATCGTCCTGGATATCTGGGGGGTGGGTTCGGCCGGGGTCAAATTGCAACAAATTAACCGCGTTAATCAAGCCCGCGGCAGGACCAGACTTTTCCCGGCGGTCGGGAGAACGGACGCGGGCCGGCCGCCATTAACGGAAGCGCAATTATTGACCGGTCCGGCGCCGAGGACTCGTCGTTCTTTTTTTTTTTTACATCCGACCGGACCGAACTTCGGCGTAGGCCGGCCGGGCTGAAATTTTTAAGTTTACAAGGCCGAGCCACAGTTACAGCCGCCCGTTAAAATCGGTCGACGGAGACCGCGCGTTCCTGTTCCGCGTCATTATTTCATTCCGCCCCCTTCTCCTACGGTTTTTTTCGTCCGCGAGCCCCGAACTTCCCGGGCTCGCTCTTTTTTCAACCATTTTTACACGGGCGTCCGTGAAACACTAGGCGATATTGAATTCATAAATACATCGGTGTGATATCGGGTAACCGCGTAAATAAAACACAAGGGCGCAAAGTTGCTCGTTCATAGCTCCCTCCGGTAAGGCAAAAACGAGACCGAGGAATTACAATGGTCGAGGAAACCATGATAAATGAAAGATCGGCCGTCCGACCGGCGCGCAACGCGAAATATTTCCGTTCCACTCGATCGTGCCAGACAACGGTCCGCTATTCTCTTTATTAAATAATATAACCCGGATGTAATACGACTCCGTCTGTGTACGGACGAAAATATTTGTTTTGTTTTATACAGTGCGCCGGTACGCGTGCACGCGTGTGTACGTTACAATACGCTGAGCGTGGTTGCAGCGCATACATGAAATTACGGTTTGAATAAAGTCCATTCCTCTCGCTCCCGCTCGCGGTCTCTATCTTCCAATTACATTTCAATAGTGAAACATATTTGAACGACAATCCTTTTTTTTCTATGCGACCGTTCCCTCTCGACCGGAGTATATTGTTAGGTAATTCTGCGCGCGATGACAAAGGGGGAGACGGAAAAATTCATTCGCGGGAAATTTAGTTGTCGACGGTTTTCTATCGAGAGCCCGTGGCGGCGTTGTTTAGCGTTTATTGGGGAGGGCGGCTAAGTACACGGGTTACTCGAGCGTCGAATGTATCCCGGTGCTAATGGCGGATCTACATCAGACGTACTTTGCGCCCGGTGGCTCGATGACGCAGTTTAATATTTTACCGGTTACATCGCCAAGCGACTTCATGTAAAATCGACGATCCTCCGGCCGGTGTCATGGCGTCGCGTCGCGTCGCATAGCGTCGAGTCGAGCCGAGTCGTCGCTCCCCGCCGCCGATGGCGCCGTTTACATCGGCAAATTATTGGCAAGCTGGCGCGGCTTACCAGGCGCGTCAATTGCACGGCAACATCGATAAAATTAACGATTACACGATACACGTACACGCTAAGCGTACCTACCTACGCGCGCATAGCCGTGTCCGCTGGCGAAAACTATTCGGGAAACAATCTTTGTCGCCGGAGAGTTGCACGATCACCGATACACGGTATAGGCAGCGGTTTGTGGTATTCCGGTGATAAATAAAAGAAAGAAAATTACGACGGAGCGTGAGATCAGGTGATACTCGATGGTTTTCATGGGATTTTTGTTAAAGGAAAATGATCGCAGATATTGCCTCGCGTTTGAGTTGTCTATTTTGGAGAGTGGGCGTTGATTTTAGCGCTGCGTTGGAAAATATGTTGGATTCAATGTTTGAGGAAACATCGATTGTAGCGGGGCACTTTTAGCGTATTGATTGTGTGTTTTCAATGACTCTGTTTGTAATTATTTTTCTGATTAAGGTCGCGGAAACGATTTGCTGTATTTTTAACGAACTTCCCGTGGGAGAGGTATTATTTATTCATGGGGAACAGTGTTTTCTTTCAATCGACGCGAAGTAAATGGTATTCGCGCTTGTCTAAAATCTGATTCGACGTTAGAAGACAATAGATTAAGTATTTCGGACTTACCAAATTTAAACCTCCTTCCCTCGAGCCGAAGAACAACCCGCTCTCACGCCGCGAAAAAAACCCCTATGCATCACTCAAATTTAATAAAAAAATCCGGTTACCGCGATAACTTATCAGCAGTCAGCGATTCCCGAATTTTCCGGCGATACTCGCGGCGCAAAATCCGTCGCGCTGCCGCGGGAAATATCCCGTGAAACTGGAACCGCGTAACCGGACGTGTTACGCTCTCGGTGTACGAATGAAATAGCGAGTCGGCTACACCGTGTCGGGGCCGGGGGGTATGACGCGATGGCTGGGTCTTTTCGTACGAAAAAGCGTCGCGATTACTTTCGGTTCGTTTCGCGTATCGAAATATCATGGCAAGGGTGTTCGAAGACTCGTGTGTCGCGACGTCACTGTACCAGTGGAACTGTAGTATCGTGAATAGTACAGTAGTACAGTGAATGCGCGATTGCGCGAGGGAAAGGAAGGGAAAGATAGAGGGAAAATGAGTGAGCGAATGAGCGACCGTGTTAGGGGAGGAAGAGTGAAAAGAATGTAGAAAAAGGGAGCAAACAGAGAAACAAGTGAGAGGAATGAAAGAGAGAAGCGAGTAAGCGAATGAATGAATAAATGAGTGATTAGAAAGATAGAGGTTAACACAAAGGGCAGAAGCGAGAGGGAAGAGAGAAATTAAGAGAATGAAGAGGGAGAAAGAGTGAAAGAGAGGAGAAGCAGAGAGGAAAGAGAGAAGAGAGAAAATGGGACGAGCAGCAGTCGCAGCCTCGTCGTTTGACCGTAAAGCCGGAATCGAAGAATGCGCCACTCCATCAGCAGTAAACTTTTGCGTACTTTCCGCCGCGTGAAACGCCCTAGGTCTCGTGCACATCCAACCGTCGACGGTGTACATCCGGTCGGCGCGCGCAACTACCGCTGCAAAACTTATACCAGAAGTTCGACTTACAGCGGCCGGGGACGAGGGGCCGCGGGGTCGCGTGTATATACACGTACGTACACACCGGCCGTTATTGAAGGGTGGAGAGAGGATCAAATAAGAGAAAGCAAGAAGCTCGGGTTCGAGAAGAGCGTGAAAGGTGCGCGGTGCCGGCCGGGATGGGGGTCGAGGGAAAAAAACCGGTGACAGAGAGGGATCGAGGAACAGAAAGTCAGCCGGGCGGGGTAGGAATGTCGCGGGGGCGATATATCGATAATCGATTCTCGCGAAATCGACTGGCAGGCCTCGCAGCACGGTGAACGACACCGCTTTATTACTTCGTGAACGTTTATATATTATTCAACCGCCTAATTTATCGTCGCGCGTTCTGCACGTTTCCGCCACTCAACCCCCGACCCTCGGAGCCGTTTCTTTCCCGAGTGAAACCGGCGACAAATCGCGCGGAGCGCCGAAACGTTTGTCGTCGGTCCGGGTTAATCGTCGGTGAACGTTTCCGATCACGATTTTCGGGAACTTACGTCGGAAGCTCGTTCCCTCGGCTGGCTACACTTATTCTTTCGCTGATTAATCGATTCATTTCGAAACGTTCCTACTAGGAACCTTGCTACAGATCATTATATCGGTTTAAGAGACACAGGAAGTTATGTTCTTAGTATCGTCGTACGCGAGCATGAAATTTATTAGACTACGGCGAATGTACACCAGAGTGGTTGAAGACTAACGGGTAATTTTAATTAGATTCACGAAGGACTTCAAAAGTTTCGAATTCATCCCCGCGGAAGGGTCCCGCTGGACAAGTCGGCAAAAAATCTGTGACATAGGTCTCGGAGTACTTTTACATTATAATGCGAGTGCATTAATGTGAAACTCGCCGAAGGCGGGAGAGTTGCTTGTAACGTTCAACTTAGGCGCAACACCTTTTACACGCGGCAGTATTAAATTAGGGGGTGGTTCCCTCGAAACGCAACGCGACTAAACAATCCCTTTGCAATTCCGATGCCGGCAACTTCGCAAACTCGTTCAAGTTTTCCGTGAGGTCTGCGGGAAAGTATCGGGGCAACGGTTCTCCCGTTCGAAACCGGCGAAACCTTTTTTTCCGGCGAGATTACGGCCGGTTCCCGTGTTCGCGGGCCCGCCGCGGAAAAACAGTTTCTTACGGAGGGAAATTCACTTCTCCGGCTGGAAAGTTGACGGCGGCGCGGCTTCCACCGGGCAGAAGCGAAATTCGAAGGGAATCAAAGGGACGGGACTCGCCGGTGCATAAGTAATGCGCATCGTTTGCGGATCGCGATGTAAACTGGCGCGCCGATATATCGCTCGCCGTATATCCTTGCTCCCGGGCTTAAAGGTTCTGTGTACGAAATGACTCCGGGGTCCCCCGGGATGATCCACCTCGTATTTTTCCCCGGCGAGGTTGACTCCCATGAATTTCAACAAATCGCGGACGCGAAAGAACTGCCGGCGCATAGGATTATCGCGAACGGAAATCGCATCAATTGGGCTAATGTCATTACGACCCGCTCTGGCGGAAAGGGTGCCAACTAATCGGGGATTACGCGGTAATAACCGCGACAATAATGCGAACATTTAAAATTCAATTAAAATGTTTCCGCGTTTACGCGATTTCACTATCAACCTAAAGGGTAACGGGTATCTATACGTTTCTCTAGATAATCCAGATCATAAAGTTAAATTATGTTTCCGGGTTACGTTGCATCGCGCCGCATTACTCGGGGCAATTCAATTTTGCTTTAATCATTACCCGAGCGTATTTCTCTTGCCCTACCCCCTTCGACAACGGCAATAAAAGCTTCATAACAATCGAAATCACGCTTAAACGACCTTATAATCCGCACCCCCCGTCGTTCCATCATCGCGTGTTCCAGCGCCGCTCAATTTCCGTGTCAACAAGGGTTCGCCCCGAAACGAAACGATGCGCGAATCCGGCGGCGAACTCGATAAAAGAAGCATAATAGCGGGCCGGCGTGGCGGCTAGATTCCGCTCAATTAACCTGCAAGAAACGGCCGGAACGGTAGAGCTAGTTACATAGTACCGTGAACCGGCGAAACAATTCGGGGTATCGGTGTGCCGGATGATCTGCGACAAAGGGAGAAATCAAGAGACAGGGAGAACAGGTGGATTGGGAAACAAATTGTCCATTCCCGATGGATTTTTGTTTCCCGCGATTCGCGCAGCCGTCACCGCCGCCGCGCCCTCGCCGCCCGTCCGCGTCGCGTCGTCTGTCCAATCTTTTTCGGCGACACGCGTCCGGCCCCGGGAAAACGGCGAATACGCTCCCTCGACCGAGAACGAGCGAATATATGTATAATGAAAAAACAAAAAACACGAGAAAATAATAAAACGAAAACCATAAAACGCGATACGGTGGCCGCGCGGCCGGAGGAGCGGAACAATGCCGATGTATACGCGAAGCACCGTAAATTTCGTCGTGGTCTGTATTCGCGCGTTGCGCAATCGAGCCGTTCGACATAATAACACTTGGATATGGTGACCGTAAATTCACTAGCCCGAATAGGCTCCCGTGGGTTAAACCGCTATTGCTATTCCCTTCGAGCAGAATCCCGGCGCGATCCCACTGTTCGTGCGTTTCCGGTTGGACCCGCTTCAAGGGACCGGTCGTACGTACTTAGCTACCGCCGCAGTTCGACGGGATCCCGCGATTTTCCTCCGCTAATCAGACGTTTCTCGGTTTCCAATTACCGCGAGACCGCCGGCGCCGCCGCGCAATGCATTCTTCGCCGCGAAGGATCCCGTCAGGAGGGCGGAACACGGTCGGGTAAATCGTTGAACGGGAACAAACGAGCCGCGGCTCTAATTGTCGACCGCGCGGAGCAATTTGTAAATGCGCGGCTGCCGGCGAAAACTCGGCCACCGTTCTCACTTGCCCGCTCGCGCTGTCTCCGTCTACCCAGCGGCGAGCGCGTGTACGCGTGCAGATTGTAACGAATCGATCGGCGCAATCAAGACCAATCGGGTATTGATTAAACTTCATTGCTCCGGCCCTTTTGGATTACTGGCGCCGGTTAATGCTGATTCGTCTCTTAACGCGCTCGCGAGCTACTTGCTTCGAGCTGTGTGTAAGCTCGAGGAGCTTACGAGAGGTGTCTTAACCCTTTATGATATATTTCTCAAGTGTAATTGGTACATCAGTTTGTAATGAATGATCGACTGAGGAGAGGTGAAAGATTCTGAGCATATTCTATGCATGTATTTGCTGCATAATATAATTATTGATACAGAGAGTAATAAGTCGTTTGAATTCAAAGGAATCGAGTAATAGTTATGTGTATTAACTCTTTGGGTATTCACCCTCGAGAGGTGACACAGTAAAACTATAGAATGTGATATTTAATGTTAAACTTTGTATAATGCCTCGATACGTGAAACATTGGAATAAAACAGCTTTGTTATGTACTGGTAATTTCTCTTCCAATTAGTCTCAAAGAACATCGTCTTTGCCTCGAAAAGAAATGGTAAATATTTCTAGTAAGAAACATCCGAGTGCAGAGGGTTGAACTCCGTTTAACCCTTTGCGGACGAATGTCGACACTACCGAGTTCAAACTCTCATGTTTGTGATATTAAGTTTCAAACAAATGATTTAATTACCAAAACAGCAAAAGATAAATTGTTTCCTGTTTGTCCATTATTTAAGCGTTCGACGCGTAATTCGGCAGGATCTGCCTTAATTTTTGTATATTTTCAGAGGTTATTGTAAGGCAAAGGGTTAAACGATAGTTCGATACTATCACCGGCTACATTAGCCCCACTAAATCACCACGCCACGGAGGTTTTACCGGCGAGTCCTCCCCCGAAAACCAACAGCCACTCGGAACGTCGCTCTCCCAGGGAACTACATCATTTTTTATATTTCTCGAACCCTTAAACCCGGCGAATGCATAAAAGCTGCAGTCTAGTTATAACAGGGGCCCCGTAAAAACGGCGGGGAATGATCGGGCATCGGGGCGGTAAAAGTTGCCGCGCCCCCCGGCCGATCGTCCACGGTGGCAATGATCGTAAACGAGCGGGAGTTGCCCGAACTTCCGCAGCAACACGGTGATTCATGACCGGGAACAACGGCAGCCGACCCGGGACAAGAAATCCGATCCCATCTGGATGAAGGGTTTTCGATGAGCCATTGATCGAACGAATCCTTCCGATAGACCGGTCGGCCAATGGATACTAAAGGCGAGCGAGCGAGCGCGAGCCGGGCGCGCGGTCCAGAAATCCCGAAGTCATCGGCGCCGGGGAATCGTCTTGGCTCTCGAAGACTTTGGTCCCGCTTGGCTAGATAATGCGGGCCGCGTCGTGTCGCCTGGTTAGAATCCCGGCGCAAGTTCTTGCTCGTTCGGTACTCGTAGGGTACTCTCGTACCGGGGCGGAATTCCCAAAATTGCCGGCGTTACCCACGGACAAAGACTCGACCGGCAAAGTTTCGATTTCCGTGCCGGTCGGGGGATTCGGGAACGACGCCGGCGTTCGTCCCCAATTAAGAATCTCACGGACACCGCTGTAAAACCGGATCGTTTTAATTCTACGCGGACGTCACGGTCCGCGGAGCCGGTTACGATATAATGAACGCGCGACGTAATCGACCGCTTCATCGAAGCGGGAGATATATTTCGAGTGGAAGCTGACGATGTAACTTTCGTCGGTGTGTTTATTCCATACATTCAAATGAAGCCGGGCGATATTTAAAATTCAGGCTCGCCGAGTTTCGGGAGAAAAAATCTCTCAGGAGACGGGACGCTTAGCTCCCGTGGCTCAAAAGACAAAGCCGGATTATTAAGGGGTATAAAATTTCCCGGGAGGCTAAGCTTTAAAAATTACAAAGGCAGAGTCCTTTTGGTAAAATAACTACCCCTGAAATAGAAAATCAATTTAGCCCCGCCTTCCGCCGGCGTTCGGTGTCTTTAAAAATACAAATTTTCAGTGTGACGTTTCACTCGATTATTTCAGCTCCTTGGGCGTTGTTTCGATGGCTAATACGGAAATAGTCGGGATGAGAATTTTATTAGGTGTCGGCTGAGCTGAACGACGATCGATTCGAAACGCGTGCGATCTTAACTTGCGCGATCTGAACTTACTAACGCCGAATAAAATGTACTTCTATCTCGCCAAGTGGCATTAGTATTATTTCTCTTATTCGGCTATTTGAAATAAACATGTGTTTCTAAAACTTACTCCAGCTTTTCTGCAGTATTCTATTGTCGTTCACCGTCTTATCACGGCAACATGCTAACTTGAAACTCATTTCCTCCGAAAACGAGGACCATGTCAAAACAACCAGAGTTTCTCATTTCTAGGTATATACTCATAATTATAAAAGTGGTCTAAGTCATACATCTTTCTTCTGTTTCAATTTAGTTTGAAATAACGCGATAACTAGTAAACTCATTTTTCTTAAATTTAGACTTAGACTTCCATAATTATTCGCACATATGTATTGTAACATAGGGATTCATTCGAAAATAAATTTTTGTCTTGCCCTCATTGCGATGGCGTCCGTGCGACGTCAGAGCGAAGTCCGCAAGCGACTCGATGACCTATTCTAAAATGTATCGTGGGAAGAGGAGCTTGACGCAGACGGTCGCAAAAACCGGGATCGATTGTTTTATATTCGACGGGTGAGACCGAGTTCTCATTCTCGCGACACACGAGTCAACATAAATTGAACTCGCTGCCGCCGCGTTTGCTCCCCAACCCCTTTCGGCCGGCCCCATATTGCCGCGTCAGGGATCGATCTACGGGGGGTTCGCGCAAAAGTGCAACACGCACGGACGCACTAGCGCGAAGAAAATTACGCCCCTCTTAACGCCGCCATTACCAACATCTCCGTTATTAGAAAACCGATCTGCCGATCTGCGTCGCGATTGGCCATTCCAATGCGCCATTCTTCATTCCGACGTAATGGAACGCGCTACACAGATCCCGGCTAGATAATCGGCCGTACACGGTCGAGCAATTTTCCTTCGACTTTGCATAAGTCGCGTAACAAAGTTTCAAAACGGCTCATTTCGACGGACGGTTCGTGCCGATTCGTTTCGTCGACCGCACGGGAACGGATTATAAATGTGATCTGGACTAGATACGCTCTTTAAAAGCGGCACTTAAGCTTCTTTCGTGAATTAAACGTACACGTTTTCGATTTTAATTACTTTGATATTCGTCGGCGATTTTTCAACGATTTAACAATTGGAAGCCTGTTAATAAACTTTTCGACGGCGACGCTTAACGAGCCGCAGCTATTAACCGGGTGTCCGATTTCTGAAGCTTATCGACCGATAGCTTGTTAAAATTACACTGTCCTGAAGCAACAGGAAACGGCGTAATGAATATTCGAGCAAAAATATCCGTTTAGACCTTATCGTAGATTCAAGTGATTTCTAAGTTAATCACAGTGGTCAATCTTTTCATAAATTCATATATTTTCTCGTACGCCAGCAGAATTCATAGGTCACCTCCGCTTTCCACAAGCTTCCAGAATATTACATTCCGCCAACGAAAATTTTCTCGCTTAATCTACCGATGGACACACTATCTACTGGAAGCCTATTAATCGATTTTCGATTTTAAATACGTAACAATCGGTAACTTATTAAAAGTACGCAGTAAAACAAAAGAAACAAGATAGACATTACGGGATCCCCGTGTACTTTGGTTTTAAACTATCTGAGCTTTGCAAGTGAAAACACACTTCCTTAACGAAAACCACATTGTCAAGTAGCGAATAGTTGCCTCCATCAAAAATGGTAGGTAAAGTATAAGATAATCTCGGCGAAGGAAAAGCTAACACTAGTCGCCTGCGTTTCGTCAATCGGTGTCTTCCCAACACTACAGCTACCGAGCAGTTAAATCGACTTCCCGAAATTCCTCTATGCAAACGTCAAGAGTGCATCTACCGAGACTTTAATTGATTTATAATTCAAATCAATGCCTTCAATAATTCCTCACAGAAACGTCTGTCATCTTTCCAATAATTTCCAAACTGAAGACATCAGGAATAGATCATTTTGACACATCCGGTAGTTTATTATTAAGCATCCCCAAGTTTTGGAGTGCAACAAACAGATCGAGAGTCACCCTGACAAGAAGATGTCCTCCAACTAAACAGTGCTCTCAGCACAGCCTTCGAGCGAAGAACATAGTATAGGGTTTTTCCAGATGAGTGACTGAGTATGGGATGATTGGTTTGTTGTGTGTGCGCGCAGGCGCGAAGTTTGGTAAATAGTGTGACTACGTTCGGAAAATCTTGATTGGCTGAAAGAATGCGAGGAAGAGTGTCTGGAACTGAGCGACTAGACCGTAAGAAAAGCGTGTACGTGACTGCGTGAATTTTGACCATGGATGAAAGACGCGAGTGAGAAGGGTGCAAGGGTAAGAAAGACAGAGCGAACGATGTGCATTTAAAGCGAGTGGGAATGCGTGGCCGGAAGATAGTTGAGCGTAATTTTTTCGAGCGAGACATTCGGTAAGACATTTTGAGAGAGAGTTGGCGAGTAACCCTTAGCGAGTTATATTGAAATAAAGAGTTCTGCACATTTTTGTTATTGTTACTCAGTGAGTGTATCTTTTCTTTTTATTCCCTACCACGGCAACACGTGGGATTTCGAATAAATTAATAAAAAGGCGTTTATTTTCAAAAAGTGTTCCCCCGACCTTACAAAGTTCGGTCGGGAGTAGATACATTACGCCTTTATGGCGAGGGTGACTTACATTATAATATTAATTTCGTATTCTAGATACTCTTATCAATTTGCTTCCTAAATGAGCGCGGCTATTTTAAATTAATACTACAATAGTAAAAAGAGTACCTGTCAAACAAGTTTCCATTTTATTTTTCACCCACAAAATCCTACGTTACAAAAGTGTTAAGTGATCATCACGAACGACCCGACACCGTTAGCGCGTCCGTCCATCCAGCAAATATTGCAGGGAACCGTCAGTCGGGGGTTCTATAAATGTAAAATGGCGTGGCGCGGTCGGACGAAGTAACACGTGTGGCCATGCGTACGCACGTACCGTGCGGTTAGACAGGAACGTAAGTCTGACGCAATGATACATCACCGTAATGAAACCGCGAGGCGACAAGCCCTCTGCCTCTTTCCTGCCGGCGCCGGTTCCCGCCTCCGGCTTCGCCCTGTGTATACGAATGTGATTTTCCTGCCGCGGCGGCGTTTCCTTCGTTCCCTCCGCGACGTCTGCGTAACCCGTAAACCATTGTCGGAGTTCCGCCGTCCCCGCTACATCTTATAAATCATGGTTTACCTTTGTTTCCGCGAACGGCGTGTCTCGAGGAGAACACGGGCCAATCGGATCCGCCGATACCGCGACGGTAACACGATGGAAATCCTATTCGTTAAAGCAGCCGTCGACTCGACGAAACCGGGGTATTACGGGTAATTGAACCGTCCCCGTGGCTGGGGAAACGTATCGCGGGACGACCAGCAGAATTTCCGCGAGCCCTATCGAGATCGGTTTCTTCGTTGACTAATTGTTGTCTCGGGTAACGTCCGATTCACACGTGAATGACTTGTTTTTGAGATTTCCAGTGAATGGTGGGATTTACAGGAGTGACTGATATGCTTCCGTTAGATGGTTAATCTTATTTAGAATTATTTATAGTAGTCTTCGTGGAGCTTAATGATTTTGAAATATATTATAAAGATATAGTCATAAATGTGAAAGTACATCGATACAGATATGATTTATCCATGAAGTTCTTTAAGGTATCCATTGTCCTGTCATATGCCAGAATCATCGTAAGACTTTTAATTGATTAAATTCGTCGCCGAACTCGATCAAAGATATTTATTTCGAACGAATGAATATTTTATTCGAGTAAAGCTGCCGAGAAGTTTCGCCTAGATTCCCATCCCGCTTCCAATTTAATTGAACATTCCCGAGGAAGTAAATTCCACTTTAATTTCATTTACCGCGACGAAAACGCACCTGAGCGTCGCGCGAGGCGCGAGCAAACTTTCGCCGAATGCCATTAATGAATTATCGCCCCGGCATCAGAGTTTGTCCGATCAAACGAACGTATCGCCGCCAGAGCAACACGGCAACTACGGTAAACCAGTTTTTCGACACCCACGGACGATGTAGATCGTCTTCGGCTCGTACGCGACCGCGACCCGGTTCAAGCGACCGCACAACTCAGCGAAATCCTTCGCAACTGCCGCGCCACAAATCATGATACGCCGGACAATGTTCCAATACACGGACACCTAGGATTCGTCTAGCGAGACCGTGTACAGGAGAATTCTAACCAGCACGCCGACACCGAAAGACCTCCGGAAAAATCAGATAGCCTGACCTTTCCTCTCACACATAAATTTCAAACAAACAACTTGGATAAGAAAACTTCAACTGTAAAAGACTAACCTAACCGTTGGCAACAAGAGACGTTAGAAATATTCAAAGCAAGATTCAGCTTCTAACAGAATCATTTCTAGACAATCGAAATCCCTCGCGAACCTCGATGATCATTTATAAGTGGCTTTCGAGAGCCGTGTCCAGTAGGAATTTGTTCCTGACGTTTCGCCATCACTGCAACTGTCTTCATCAGGCTTAACCCCTTAGGCACGACGTCTACTATAGTGGCTCCGTGGCTACCAATACACCATATATCATACCCAATTGTGTTACTAATTATTAAAGTAAATTGTTAAATTATGTGTATCATATCTTTAAGAAAAATTACAATTTAATCGTCAAAAACTTCATTCCAATGTACTCGCGTAGAAAACAGCATTGTCCGTGCAAAATTCAGCCTAAGAGGTTAAAGACACATACCGATGCGTGCCTAGGAAGACTGTCTTTAATTGTTCAAGTGAGCAATTAAAAGCTACCGGTGATTACTGATCCAGAACATGAACCAGGTACCTAATAAAGAGTCTAATAAAGAGTCTTCCCAGGCACACACCAGTATCAGTACTGAATAATCCCAATTACTCAAGGTCACTCAGGGTCATGTATACACCCGCAACAAGATAAAAGACGCTTGACAATAGACAGAGCACAATAGACCGAAAGCAGCAGGGACGAAAGGTCGAGTGGCAACATTCAAACAAGCGGCAACACTTTAGCCAGCCCGCCCTTCCATATTACAAAACCTTCTATTCATCAACTCGTCGAAGGCGGTCCCGCCGCGGTTGGCGTCGGGCGCACGCGAATCCCGCACGTTTCATCCGTGTAAACACGGGGATAATACGATTCCCCGGCTGCGACTTCGTTCAACCGCGCTGCAACTTCACGCAATAATGAACTCTTGCGATCCCGTAACCAGTCCTCGTTTCGAACTACTTGGAACTTAACAGCCCGAACTTAACCGTGAGGATCCTTTGGAAGTCGAGAGGATCAGCGGCGGGGTAGGGGGCGTGGATCGTCACCGTTCTAACGACACCTGGGTGCGTCGTTAAGAGTTCGCGACTGCGGGGACACCGCCGAATGCACAAACGACCGGAAAAGGACGGGAACCGGCGCGAAGGGTTAGGCTCGAGCCGCCGGCTGAAGCGCGGGGGGTGGGGGAGGAAGGATTGAGAGAATGGGAGCAGGGCGGAGGACGAGATCGAGAGGCGAGCCGGCACGATGGGAGATCCAGGGGCCAGGCTCATGCATATGCCACAATCTCATTTGACTGCATAATCACGTCGGGCCCCGGCGGGATCAGCCGTGTCAACAAGTTACATATTTTTTTCCCGTGCCGCGCGTCCCGCCTTTTCACGCGCACGGCCGCGCGACCCATTGTCCGGCAGCCCGTCGATTTGCTCGCCGCTAATTCGCCACGATTGTTTGATCCCCCTCCAGCCCCATTCTGCACCGAGAATAATCGGTCGCCGCTCGGCACCCGGGGACCCCGTGATACGAGATGCCTGCGGTCGTTTAGCCGTGATCCTTCGCACACCGTGCTGATGGGAGGACTATTTCGGCGGTTTCAAGGTGCGACGGATTCTGTGGCAATGATAAGCGGGAATTGTTGGCAGGAGCGAGGTTTGACAGGGTTTCATTATGGATGTTGATAAGTGTGGGAGGTTCGAGACTCGGAGATTTTGCTGTCGTTGGTTTCGATGGAGTTTTGTTTGGAATTAATATCGACGTGGCAAGCGGAAATCGGTGGTTGTCGATACTGGAGTTAATAGGGTTATTTTAGTAGACTGACGTTTGTTTTAATTAATTTTTAGTAAACGGAAATCTAAAAAAGTTTACTAGAAATTAATTAAAACAAACGTGAGGTGTGTAGAGGTCTATTAAAAGTCTTTGAAACTGTACTGTATTGGAAAAGTGGTTATGGAGTAATTCTTCTTTGGATTATAATTTGAGAAGCAATTATATTATGTCAGTCCAGGTGAGGTGGCGATTTGAAGTGGCAGCGGCTCTTGAGAAATTGATTAAGGAATCTCTGGTAAGGTTCTGAAAGCTGAGATATTAAATATGAGACTGGTTAGTGGTCGAGTAAACCAACATTCGCGAATGTTTCATTAAAAGAACTGGCGACTTAAAACACCTTATGACGATATACATTACGGACGGTAATGATCCCGAGAATAATTCGACACTGACCTCCTCCCTCGTAAAAATATATTAACCCTCTAAAAGAGGCAATTGCTGAAACTAGATGAAGCCTGATTTCCTCGGTCGTAATCGCGACAGCCCGTCCCATCAATTTCATTGTTTTATCGTACAGAATTTATTCACGGCGCGCGTAGTTGAGCGGATCCGGCGGTTTTATTCCGCGGACTGTTCATAGAATTTTCAAGGGGACAAAGGGCGAAAGCCGTTGCTTTAAATCCCTTTCCACTTACACGCGAAACCATTTATCAGGAATTTGAAACATTCATATTGGAACAGTTCCTCGGTGTCTAGGCAACTATCGATTTTCCTGCGAGCCAGATTTACCAGCTTTGTTTGCCGATTTCGAAATCTGACCGGTTGTAGCTTCCGGAAAATGAAGGACGAACGTTATTATTTTCACCGATACTTTCCATTTACCAACATTTGGCCAACAGTTCGCGAGCGATGAAAATTAGACTGTAACGTGTTAATATTAATCAGGTCAATCTCATACTTTTAAGAAGGAAGTTGATTACAATCGACTTTTCATAATCCCGATGACATAAGACGTGAACCTTCCTCAATACTTAGTTCCAAAAATGAGAAATTCTGTCTATCAATGGTTGACCAGTTTATGATCAAAAGAAAATAGATTATGATTATCTTTAATCAAGACCATCTATACAGAGAAAAGGAAGATAGCTCCACGAACTTAATGCCTTCCAGTCTACAGCAAATCGACAAGAAATGACACTTTTATTAAAAAAAAAACTACATCATAAACATCGTTAACACCTGAAAAAAACATATCTATGAAAATAAATACACATGACAAGAATAATTAGATCTCCATACAAGACTTGATAAGATTCAATATACCACTGAAAACAATTGAAGATCTACATATTTGACAATCTAAATAATCTCATTCGGCCGATCAATCCAACCCAGAATTGCCCTACTTTCGGAATAAGAATGTCTATTACCGAGTCACCGGTGTAGATCCAAAAACGTGACACTGTAAAGTCTAAAATCAGTGCACGAGACTGATATACTACCACGGACGATGACAACGGAAGCCTCGGATAACCCAGATCCGAGAAAGATGCAGGAACGGGGTCACCAGCGATCGCAGCGCGACTTTGATTCCGTTCATCCCCCGATGTCTACCATCCGCGCGATCCGGCAGCCGCCTCCTCGACAATCGTATTATCCGTCCGCTCGACTCGGCGCGAGACGCAACGCGATAAAAACACGATCAAACTTTTCTGTCCCCTTCCTTTTTTTCTCGTCCCATCGATCCCCCTGCCCAAGAACTGTGCACGGGAACGATGAATCCGTCGTCTCGGCCGTGTTCATTGAATTGTATTATATTTACAAGCCCCTCCCCCCCTGTATCGGATGGAAGATCGGAGATCCTCTTGTTGACGCGCAGACAATTCACATCCATTCAGAACGAAGAATCCCCTATGTATCGGGGTACTGTTATTAAATCCATATAGGTGAAACGTCGTTTTTGTGCGATACGAATTCTGTTACGTAATAAGCTGAATTCTTCGCGGGTTTTGTACGTTACGCACGAGAAATGATGGTTCGAGGTGTGTGGACTTTGGTTAATTTCATTTGTACGGTTTGTTTTTAATATGCTTTATGATAAATAGTTTTGCAACGGAGCTGATTATCGTGTGTTTGTTGTAGGCGACGGTTTATTGTTGGCGTAACGTTTAAATGAATTATTATTAATAACAGAGATCAGTTTTGGAATGTTCGTGTGTTTGTAATGTGCTTCGCACTGTCGATGATTGCGGTAAATTACAAATTTCGTAATGGTATCTATCAGTTTTCGGAATATACGTGTTGGTAAAACAACTAACGCAACGAATGAATTATCTATAGAGGCGAAACAAATGAATCATGATGTTCGTCTAGAAAACCAGCTCATTACCGGTTACAATAAATATATTATCAGTGATGTTTTATGTAGTCGCGGTGGGTTATTAGTACTTCATATTATTAGTACGTCCTACAATTAAAGGGAAGATCCAGCGAAAGGAATTTCGAAATTTTTGTACACCATACATTATTTACAAAGTAATTTACTTAATCCATATTGAATGCAGTATAAGAAGGATTATAAAAAATCTACTGTGAGTGCGACGCATCGTTTCAGGTTAACTTTTCAATCGATAGTGGCAATTTGAAAGAAATAACTATTATTGTATATTAGTAATACTTGAAGTATTAGTACTACCTACCAGTAATATTAGTAATATTTAAAATATTAGTAATATCTACTAGTAATATTAGTAATATTTAAAATATTAGTAATATCTACCAGTAATATTAGTAATATTAGTAATATTTAAAATATTAGTAACATCTACCAGTAATATTAGTAATATTTAAAATACTGGTAATACCTACTAGTAACATCACTAACGTCATATTTTATTAATATATTATCTACATAATCATCCTTAATTCGCACAGTTCGATAGAAAATTCTGAACCAAAATGGATCTGCGGCTGACGCAGGTTTTGCTCGTGATCGTTCAGTACTTACAGTGTTATTAGATCATCGGTATGTGACGTCTGGCAGATTTCAATACATAAGCAGTTTACACCGGAGGATTGCTGGTTCAGATTCCATTTGTTCCGCCTGTCACTTCATGACGTATGTCCCATCCAGCCCGACGTTCGCTCCACCCTTTCCGTAACGTATTACAACGCTTTATATATTACATGTATTACACGCACCGAGCGTGCTCCTCCGTTCGAGCGGCGCGCACGCGAATGCATATCCACGCACCCATTGCGCCGGACGTCCGGAAATATCGTTCGGGATTTTTCATCGCGACTTCGCCTCTCGCATAATACACGTAAACAGCGCGCGCCGCGCGATCGCGCGAATGTTCTTCGCCCGAGGGTGGTTGAATTGGATCCCGTTTAACTCTCGGTTGCTGCGCACACGGTTTCCACGGTGATGAACAAAAATGCTCGTGCACTGTGGAAATTGTGGAAGAGATCGTTGCGATCCGCAAACGAACGACTCGGCCACGGTGAATTTTCGCGTGATATTTAAAGTAATGTTCAATGGCAAGAAGTTATGTATCTATTTCCATGATTATTGCGTTTCGCTTGTTTCAAAATTACTATAGTAATATCCGACAACGATGCACGAAGAACGTGGATTAACGTTTAACCGGAAGAGTTCGGAATAAACCGTCGTTAACACGTCGAATGCCATGGGGTCAACCGAATCGAATTACTATAGTTCAATTGAACCATGATTATTTGAAAACATTTCTATATTATAAATAATGCTAGTAGATGAACCTGCAATAATAACAATTCAATCAAATGATTTAATATTATATTTTCTCCATTTCAATTATTCTGTACCATGAAATCATGCGGCGTTCAACGTGTTAATTCCGAAAATTGCAATCCTTGCAATTGTCTCAGTTCGCATCGTTTCTCCAGTATATTCCAAGATACTCCTCGCTAAATTCACTATTTTCACAAGCGTGAACATCGAATACGAACGATATAAAATAGAAAGACAATGCTAAACATGCATATGCGAACTGTAACGATCTACATTCAAATTTCATGGAATTCCGCCGATATTCGCACGTTAGAAGGTTTAACGCCAGGATGTAGAATAGCCAGGTTCCAGCCGAGTCTCCTTGCGAGCGGCCTAGTGTAATGAAATTTCGAAGATACTCGATCGGAGACGCCCGGGCGATAGCAGTCTTCCCGAACATCCCTCGTAACATAAACAAGGGTAGCTTCTCAGTCCCGGAGGGTTCCTGCGACACAGCGGCCGAGAGGAGAAGTAGAGTTTACTGGACGCGAGTCCTCCAACGACCTCGTCAAACATCGTTAATTAACCCCACTACATGGCCGGCGTACAAATAGCGTTTCCTACTGATTACGCCACTCCTGTGGAACTTCCAACAATGTGCATTAGACATTCCTTTTCCGAGTATGTGCATACCGTATGAAAGAGGAGCCGGGCGCGTTTGAACCGGAGGCATTAGTATTGAAGCGACGTAACCCTGAACATACACTCGCAGGCGCACGGTGACTCGCGAAAACACGCGACCGCTTACGGTTGCAACTTTTAACTAGCGACGTGCGCGCGCTCGACTGACATGTTCACAACAATGTAATATTAACAGCAACCAGAGGTTATTGAACCGTCCCTGGGAAATTACTAAATGCCTACAGTTACCGCGACAGCGATCACCATTCCCATGATCATCATCGCAATAATCAAATAATTCCGAATACTATTAGCAAACAAATTCGCTGCGAACGTATACATATTTCCATACAAACCAATCACGCTCCGTCGGTATTTACCTGAATTATTCAAACCATACTATCACTCATTAAGTTCGCAACTCGTTCTCGTTACTCGTACATTACTCGAACGAAACTGTTCCTCCTTACGTCAGCTGGAGGCGTCCCATGACCATCAGATTCGGCAATCGCGGTGCGCGAGATTCGAGGCAAAGGGCCACGAAATAAGGAAAAACGAGCAAGAGGCGGCGGCCTCCATTTCCCAGATATCAGCGTCGCGGGGAAGACATCGTGACGGGAAGGAGCGTTTCACTTATCTCGCGATCACTTAGAAAACGATCCCCCCAGCCGCTGTACCGCGGCCCTTCTTCATGGTAAGATTGCATATCTCCGTTGCGCGGCGTTTGCGAGCAAATCCCTTGACGTCGGCGTTAATAACGAACACCGCCGACGAGCGTGTGCTTACGTATGGTTGCCCCGGCTCCTCTTCCGACTGTCTTTCTTCCGTTTTCCCTGGCCGACATCAGGCGAACCGGCTCGAACGGCGCCCTTCCGCCTCCACCCCCCGCGTCAAGCCTTCTTCGTCCACTTCTGTTTCTTCCTCTTCCTTTTCCTCTATGGCGCGCACCGCATATCAGGACGTGAGTGCTCCACGGGCCACGTAGCTAATTATCCCCAAGAGCGGCGCGGCCCTGAAGGTGATCTATTCGCGGTGGGAAATTTCTGCGAGTGAGAGAACCCTGCCACCGTCTAGATGGCGAACCGTTGGAACGAGATAGCGCGAGGACCTGCTGGGAACGAGCGGCCAGGGGGAGCGAGACGGAGGCCAGAGGAGATACTCGTTTTCGCGGAATGCAAATGAGAGGTGGCAAGACGAGGAGGTGGGGGCCTGCCAGATGAAGGACGGAGAGGGAGCACGGTAAAAGGGAGGGATCCCGCTCGTTCTACCCCGTTCTCTCGAAGGACTCGAGCACGGCGAAGAACTAGAATCACTACCACCACCGACACCGCCGCCACCCCTTCTCAACGACCGGGACCCGGGGTACGGCGAGGGAGGAATGAGAGATGTAAGGTAATTAAAGCGAACGTGCACCACCTTGTAGGAGATTTAAAAGCTCGTAACTTTTTATGATTTACATTCCTTTCATTTAGTCGCACGTACCTACGGATAGACTCCTGCCCCCGTTCCGTCTACCTCCCCTCGTCATCCTGCGCTCCTCGACGTTTCTCCTGCGCTTCTCCTTTTTTTTCGCTCGTTCCTTCGTTTTCTCCTTCGTCTTCCTCCTCTTCTTCTTCGCCGGTTCGCCTCGTTTCGCCTCGCAATCTCGAGATTACGCGCGACAAGTTCGCCGGCCGCGCGCTCCGGGATGCGAGTTCTACCAACTTCAGCTCCGTTTCCTTTACCGACGTTGCTCGATTAAGCTTCCCCCGTGATCGCCGATTAATTGAATGTCTTTTCTCTTACCGCGGCGATCGATCGCGCCGCCGCGATGATGAACGTCGTCGGCGGAACCGGCCCGCGATTCGAGAATGAAACCCCGGGCTTCCTTGATATTTTCGCGTCCCGTGACAACGCGGTAGCTCGTTGTTCTACGTCGCGAGACGGGCTAATTAGGGGACCGCGTTTGTAGAATTCGTTATTTCGAACAGCGATTCGGTGAAGAGGAAGTTTCAATTGAATTTTCCTGCTTGCACAAAGGCTCTGTTTTTCGACGGTAATGACAGTGATACCTGTGTACGTCTGTTGGTAAATGTTGTAACCTTTGGTTCTCTGTAACGTCGGTTAAAGGAAGCTACGAACGCAACAGCCGCGATTAATTAAGTATTCAATGCTCAGTTACTGCAAACGGTACATCTAATTGTAAGCAATATTTACACTTCGGGGTTCGTGAACGCTAAATTCTTGTTTTAGAGCGTCTCGGAAACAGTTCGACAAAGAATATTTATTTTTTAGAAATGAATCGTCGACTTTTAATTTCCTGTCTCAGAAAAGTAACACTAAACCTACCGAGCAGTGAAATTGAAATTCTTCCATAGTCGAGACATCAATTATTCGCAATTAAATTTGCATATTGCTAAATCGGTTTCTTGAATAATTTCTCACGGACATATCTATCTTTTTAGTAACCGCGGAAAGAATAAATCATGAATCGATCATTTTTACCCGTCTGGTAGATTTATAGTTAATCACGCGCGAGGAAGATGTACGTTCTGGAAATGTTTCAAGTTCCACGTAGAAATCGTGAACCGTTCTCAAACTCGCTTTCCGAATTCGACAAGCGACGGAACGGCGAACGTAATCGCAGCAGTGAGCAAATTGCAGCTGGGTAGCGAACCCGGCGATATTTAATATCCCCGTGCAACGAAATCCACGCGAAGAGTCGTGAAATGACCTAATACACGTCGCATAAAACGTTTCGCGTCTCAGCAGCATCCCCCCGTTCCGTGATTCAATTTCTCAACTGGGGACGCCCGCCGTCGCGGTGCCCGGGACGTAAATAGGTGCTTATTGCAACGCTTAATCGCGACATCGGGCAACTAACGTCGTCTAACCGGATTCGCCGTCGCAACTCCGAAGTTTACCAACGGTGACGGTTGTCGGCATCGGTCTCTGTATCGCTTCTTCCACCAATACCAGCGAAACTTGGACTGGGGAGTCTCGTGATGATTTCACGACTCCTCCCATACAGCCGTGATTAATCATGAGCACGCTATGTGGCTGGAAACTTAGAGACCAAGACGGTATCGAGTTCTATTATATTATACGAGCGTGTACACAGATAAATCCCGGTGTTTCCCGGTACATGCGCAGTTATATACGGGGTGTCCTTCGCAACTGAAGCGAAGCGTGTCCTCGGAACGGTTGAAAGGGGAAAAGAATGTTCCAAGACGAAATTCAATATCAGGCGAAGAATTTGCAATAGAAACAAATAAAATTCCAGCTGTTCTCAAAGGGAACTCTACAATTCTCACGAAACCCTATAGATTTTTACTTTCTACGAGGAGGTACTAACACTTCTTTAAACTGATTCAGAAATCCTTACGATCTAGCTAGATGATTCACGGATGTTCAAGGTTACGCTACAACAATCCTACCCCATTAAACTTTATCTCGACAGTATCCATCTGATACGATCTAATTCCGTATATTTTATCCTGCCCCCAATCGTTTAAAACACACAACATTCCTTCGTACGGGACACCCTGTATACCTGCACAGGCCGATCCGCACAGTCGCGCGTACGAAATCGGTCGCGGAGTTCCGTCGTTTCACCTATATACACGCGGGGTACATAATAGAACGACACAGGCGAAATTAGGCGGGGACCAACTTCGGATGCCAACCTCCCACTTCCGACCTTGTCTTTTCTATCCCATAGAAAGCCCCCGGTTGTGCGTCGAAGACCAGCCCGGGGTACGTCTGTTCAAAGACAATGGGAATATTAGAGATGCTCTCTGAGCACGATTCGCGGCAGTTATCGATTAACTCGAGCGTGGAGCGGCGCTGACAATAAGCCGGCGCGCGGAACAGTGGCCAAGGGATGTGTGCCCGATCGCCGATTCACAGTATTACCGGCGCTGCCTACCATGTAAATGACCGTGCTAACGAATTTATCGTCTTCGACGGCGCATTGTTAATGCCACTGTGTGTTACGGATCAGAAGACGGCCAGCCCGTTTCTGCTTAATGGCGGCCGGCGCCGCGCGGGGGCCCACGGATGCCCGCGACGAACGCGGACCGCAATAACGGTCCTTGAATATTTAATCCCCGTCTCTATGGCCGGAATGCAGCCGCCCTCTCCTCGTCCTCTTTCGCTCTGCACACCCCCAGCCCCCTCGTTCGCCGGTCCATCAACCGACCGCCGCAAATCTCGTGCTCGCTCGACGGTGTCCCGTTATATAATTTCCACGGGCAACGATTTCACGCGTAATTACCGCGTAATTGTACATTTAAAGCGCGAAGAACAACACCGGCGTTCTTTTGTGGCGTTAATCGCCGTTGATCCACCCGCGTAATCGACTGTCACGCGTTACGATGCCGAGGCTTCGATGTATTACGATGTAATTCGATAATTGGATAGTCTCTATGCACCCGGTGGTTCTAGTGGAATTGGATGTATGGACGTTTGATCGATATTCGATTCGATAAAGGCTGTTTAGTGGAAGTTGTTAAGTAGTTCGGTGATTTTGACTGACGCAGGTATGGGAATGTTTATTCGGGTTCTTCGAGCTATTCCCAGGACCTGCGTGAATGGATAATAGACCTCGGGAAATCGGGTTTGAATTGCTACTTGATTATTGAATCCGGTTTAATCGAAATGGTACATCTAATTTCGACTCAACGGTGGCTACGTTCGTTAGAAATATGTATAGTAGTGACTTGTATAAATATTGAAACGTTCGTTTCAATGGAAAGATCGAGAATAGGCGAAGGTGGGTGACTATTTTTGAATCGGTGATTTGTAACATTTTTAACCCTTTGACGAATGTCGGCATTTTGCTGAGATCAAACTTCCATGTTTGGAATACCCAGTTGCGAACAAATGATTTAACTATTCGAACAGCAAGAAATCAGTACACAATTTCCTTATTCTCTATGATTTAAGCATTGAGTGTTCAATTTAGCAGAATTTGCAAAATACTTTCAACGATCCTCGTTCGCAAAGGGTTAAGAGTTTCCGAGTGAAGAAACAAACTCAGAGAGGAATAAAAGATACATCAGAGAAACGTGAGAAAGAAAAAGGAAGGGGAGAAAATTGGGACCGAGGAAATACGAAACAGGCGGACGGATTTGTCGCGGGGGCCACCGAACGATCCTGTCTTTCCATTCGTCATTAAAATATGCATCGATGCACGCCCGCCTGAATGGATCACCAATCGCGGATCCGTTTTTCCAATTTCCCACGACCCCGCGCGTCTGCCGAGATTTACGCGTGACGTCGGGCTCGCACCGTAAATTCGAGGAGGACGCCGGGAGATAGTAAAGAATGGAGTGACCCCGTCCACGTTCGCGGATATTGTCAGCAATCTTGTCGTGACTTATCGGAACCGATTAAAAAATTCAGCCAATTGCCCGTCCGATATTGTCGATAACTCATCCGCGTTGTTATAAATCGAAAGGCTCGACGAAGGAATAGCGCGATCAACGAAATCTTCGATCCGCGGGATCTTCGACGGAGTTGCGCGTCGGGAAAGGATCCGTCACTGAAATATCATGCCTGTTATTCGTTTCGCGAATGTCAGTCAACGAGGGGATATTAATAACTGCATGAATCCTCGAGAAGCTAAAGAAGCAAGGATCTCGCGAAAGCTTTCTAAAAATATTAACTCGGTTTCAGCGAAAATCGAGTTGCCGCTCTGTTAAGGAGCCTCGCGAAATGAAATGTCACTGGGCTGTACAAATAACAAGTGCCTCGAGATGATATCGAGGGAACATGAGTGATTTATTCAATTTCTCCTTATCGAAACTTATATTGCCATTAACGTGGCTCCTAATTCGATTGGATTGAAAACGATGCCGCGTGCGAGTGGCCGGGCCGAGCCCGCGCGAGCTCTAGCCTCCTCTTAAGGGTATTGGATGATAAATAAAGGAATTTTATACGTCCGTGAAGATACACTATCGTCTCCCGACGAAACGACGTATGACGGCCAACTACTTCGCCGGGGGAAGCCGGGACTCCGCGGAAACAGTTTTTGGAGATCGAACGGATAATAATTGACAGGGTTCCGTTCGAGGCTCGTTTCGAGGTCCTCGACTGTCGGGAGGTCGAGCAACAATCTTCTAACGAAGAGAACTGAATCAGATATGTTGTTGCCTTGTTTCGTCGATGTTCTCTACAATTACAATAATACGTCCAGAAATATTTCGTTTTCTGTTATTTGGTCTCCCTCGTTAGAAAATTCGTATCTTCATTTTCTAATAATTAACAATAAAACTACCAGACAGGTCAAATAACCCGTTCCTCATTTCCACATTTTGGAATTGTTAAGAAGATAACAGACGTTTCTCCGAGAAATGATTAAAGAAATTGATTTAACGATGCGCAAACTGAATTATCAATTAAAGTCTCGATTGATACACTCTTGAAGTTGCTATAGAGCAATTTCAAAAAGTCCAGTTAACTACTTGGCAGTTTTAGAGTTAAGATACATCGTCCTGTTTCTTCGCTTTTCATAACAAAAATAAACTGTCCGAAAATATTCAGTTCGTTCGTGATTAACACATTGCGTACCGGCTAATTTTCAGAAAACTGAATTGTGCAGGTGGTAATTTTCACTGAGGTCAACTTATATCGCTATACATACAAAAACTCAGATATCATACAGTTATGTAATATATTTGAAATAGATAATCAATTCGAATTAACCCTTAGCACTCCAGGTTGTTTTGTAATCTATCAGCAACTAATTTTTATAGTATTCCTAGCGAAAATTAGAAATGCTATAACATTTCTTCGATTTTTTATTTTCCTTCTTAGCACGAAATTTGGAACTGCGGAAAATCGAATAATTTTAGGGTACTTTCTTTGAGATTCGTCAAAATATTTAATATTATAACTGGTGCAATATTGGAGCTTACAGAGTTCAAAAGGTTAAATTTTATATTTTTTCAATGCTCTGGTAATTAAGTGTCTTTATACGAAAACGAGATTTCTCGTTACCAGTACGCAATGTGTTAACTTCGAGACTCTCGATTGTCGCAACGCGAACAGAGTAAATCTTATAACAAAGAAATTTCCGCGAGATACGTTGTCGGGGTATGTTATCGGTGTTTTTTTTATACTAACAGTAAAATGTTCGAAAATATCCGCGGTTCGCTCGACGAACGTAACCGGACGACGATAGCAAAAATTTTTAACCGGTCCGATACAGACATGTCAGCCGGATGCGCGCGGCTGTCAGCGGATTTAATCTCGTCAGATTGTCTGGAAATCTAAATAACCGGACGTGCCGTGCAAATATTCGTAGGTGAAATCACCGGATACTGGACACATAGATTGGGAATCGACTGCAGCCGCCTATGGCTCCCGACAATATTTAACTTTAATTCCATTTATAAATTGAGTACTTAAAAACCCGGCTAATTCAGGGGTTCGTTAATACCCGCCAAGAGGATAAATTCCTCGCGCCGGAAAGGGGGTAGCTGTGCGTCGAATGTTTCATCGATTTTATTGACACTCGCGAGTCGCGAGTCGCGCCGGAACTCGATGGACGACGATACTGCGGTGTACGCTGTTGCGTCTACGCGCTTGTCAAATGATTTACGCCGCCGTAATTATTCCGACGTTCTTGAACCCTTGAAAAATGGAATGCAACCCTTGATGCGAAGTACAATTGTGTACGCTGGCAACGACGATTGACGTGTAACTGTTAATTCGATTACAGGTACACTTGCCGGGACTGTTAAGTACCGTGCGTTGTAATTACCGTGTTCGTAATCGAGGGTCAGTGATGATTAATGCTTATAGAATGTCAGTTGTAATCCTCTGAACAGTTACACTGTAGATAACATCAAGAACGTGCAATTATATCGCAAGAGCTTGTGTAGCTTTCATTATTATGGAGAAACTGGGCGAATATTCTGTTTCGTAAACAAATTCAATTTTTTTTTGTAATTACATTACTCGTCTTATCTAGGATACTATACTAGCTCCTCTATATTTTCAATCGTTCGTATCTTGAAAACCAGTTTATAGAAAATGATTCCAAAGGAGATTCCCAACATAAACACAATATAATAAAAATTAATAAAATTCACTTTTTAATCAGCAAACATTATTACTCCCTTCGAATGTACAATCTAATCTCTCTTCACACTAGACCTTCCATACAGATCAAATTCACTCATCTGCGAATTCCTCAAGTATTCAAAACGCAAGACAAGTTTCTTCGACAAATGAAGAACCTAAGTAACTACTACTCAAACTAAATCATAAATCAATTAAAATTCTCAGTGGCCACAGTCTTAACAGTTCCAACAAGGAAATTCGAAGCCAATTTGACTGCTCGGTAGTTGGAGTATTAATGAAACCGTAGTTTTACTCACTCCCTCGTCCCGACAGTCGCGATCGCTGGGTCGTACGGAGATTCTTAAGTCGTAAGAATCGCGAACGGCGGAGAATCCGTCGTCCAGAGTCTAGTTCCTATCTGCTGACCCCGCCGGTTCGAATAACCGCCCCCGAGCATAAGAGAGGCCGAGGTATATTACGCCGGCTTAAAGCAAGCCCTTATACCGTCGGCGTAATCCCAATCTTCTCTCCTTTCCGTCGACCTGTCAGCCGGGTTAACCGACCGGCGAATTAATTAAACTTCTATTTACGATATCGATGAATCAGCGATATCGCGCCGCGCCGCGCCGCGCCGCGGCGTGTCTGTCTGTTACCAATGCTTAAGGAGGCAGCGCAATAAATTTTCGAAAAGTGCTACGCCCAGCCTGCTTACCTTTCCCTTTCCATCCCCACCCATCGACGAGCTCACGGCCCGCCTGATTATCGACGCTTGTTCCCTTCCTCGTTAACCCCTTTCGTACTACATCTGCGTCCCGAACTGATGGCTACTATTTTCTTTCGATGTTCCGCGTTGTTCGATTTTTTTATTAACCGTTTGCGCTCCTATCGCAGCTTAACACGTTCCGTGCTACGGAAACTTCGGTTATTTTGCTTATGAATTGTATTGAGTTTTTTAATAAAATAAGTTGTATTCAAGTTTCTGGTAATTTTTATATATTTTGATATTGTTTCTTTATGTTTTCACTGCTTTGTAACGTATACCGACCGTGACCATGTATCCATTAAAAATATTTTCTGAAACATTGGCGTGGACCATGAATGGTACGCGTGGCACGGAATGTATTAACCAGTTAACTGTGTTTGACGACCATACACGTCATCTTAAAACTCTTAATGGTGCTTTTTCAACGATGAATTATTTATTTTTTGAGACAAACATGTAATTCTTCGTTTCGCTTTAGCTTTTCGTTAAGATATTTTTTAAGTGCATTCGGCCTGCATTTAACGTATACACTTCATTATTTGATTTTATTGCGTGATGAGAGATTCTTCAGACTAAATTCCACTCTTAATTGGTTCATGGCAAAGGAAAATAGGAAAGTTGACCGTTAGGCTTCGAGGGGATGTTCGAGAGTGTCTTGAGAGTGTGAGTGAGAAAAATGATTTTAGGAGAGCATCCGAAAGTCCTATATAATAAAATTTGAATTCAAAATATTTCTGCCAATTATGGGTCCAGGTGGACCCAGGCGTTTAAGGTGTGTATACCAACAAGTAATCTCCGACATTCTTTTTAATTGACTCTTATGATGTACGCGAACGCAACAGAAACTAGCAGCAAATTGAATTCGTTCGAGATCGTTGGAAGACAAAGTAAATTTTGTTGCGAATAGTAAATGAATAATAATAATTAATGAAACAGAATCATTCAGACGAGTGGCTCGAATGAAATGTCGTCGATTGCTCGCCAGTGTATCCGCGCCGCGAGAAAAAGACGAACGCAAGGAAACGGGGCCGCGACCAGGCACTCGGCCGGACGATAAAACAGCGGTAAACGTCATATCGGGAGAAATAGCCGGCGCTCCTTATTGGTTCCCGAAGCGATTAACGACAATGAAAATCGAGTAAAATAGTTTCCGTCGTTCCGTGAATTACCTTAAGTTCCCGCGACCCTTGAACCGGGGTCCGCGGAAGTTTTATGGTGAAATTTTGCGTGCAGCCGGGAGATTCTGTTTGAGAAATTATTCACGTTTCAGGTGGATTATAAACGCGGCAGATTCAACATGGTTTTAATTGCGTTGCGCGTCGGAACTTGAATGTAGAACCCCGTCGAGTGTATAAACGTAATAGAATTCGAGTAATTTCTAAGACTGACTAATAAGATAACCTGAATCCGTTGAATGCTCGGATGTTCGTCGAGCGGTGCGTCTTAAAATTTCCTTAACCGGACTCCGGTGCTCCAGGGACTTTAATATAAATAATACCACAGATGGAACGGTGCAGCGGAACGGTTGTTAATCACCCTTGGCTCCTGTATAATACCGGCAAACAAGGATTCGTAGGTACGTATTTTACATTCGGAAGTATCTGCATCCTTGATGAACCGCCTTTTTTCTCGTATTACGAGACTCTCGAGAATTAGTTCCAACTATCCTTAAACGACTGAAAATTCCATATACAACAGCTAAAAAACAGGCAGAATTCAACAATATATAATAAACTCTCCTCTACCGATTTACAATCTTATTGAAATAATAATAAGTAAGTCAAATTCTACCCTTAATACGTCAAGAAACGATCTGAATGTTCGTAGAAAGTAAGCCATAAACTTCACCCGCACCGTGTACTCATTCCATTATACATTCAAATCTGAATCTAATTGACTGAAATCTTTAAAACACATAGGAAACTCGATGCAAGCAATTCTCCTCAATTATCCCGCAACATTCGTACCGGAAATCGTAAATTTCCCGTCCGACAAAGAATATTTCCAGTTCAAACGATTTTCGACGGGGAAATCCTTCAGGCTAGATTGTTCGGCGAGTGTATCGCCCGGAGTACCGATGATATCACCCGGGGATTTAATATTGAAAACGCTGAATCGATACCCGCCGACCGTGTTCCGATTGACAATAATAACAATAACGAATTTCCGTGACGGCGGGGCTAGGGGGACGGTATCGGGGGCGAGACCGGCGGCGCGGCAGGGGGAGCTGGGGGCGGTTCGCTTAAAACTCCGGCGTAGATCATCCGAATCGCGCGGCGGTAATTTATTTTCGCGGCAGCATTTTGCCACGGCGTGCAGTGCGGTCGGGTAAGCGGCGCGATGGGCGGGGGCGGATCGGCCGGGGGTTGGGTCGCGGCGAAAAATTTGTATCCGTCGGCCGGATTATAGGAATTGAAGTGGCGCGGCAAGATCGCCGGCACAGCTGGCTGAGACGAAGGGAAGGAAACCACTGGGAAATTTCGTGGGGCGGGGGAGAAAGGAGGAACACGGGACGGAGGGAATTTTTCTTACGGAGGAACGAAAGTGCCCTCGAGCGGGCAAACAAAGAAACTAGAAACAAGGGGAGTGTTTAACGTCTGCTAACCCTCTTAATAAAATCTCGCGTCTCGCGAGAGAACTGCGGTTCGAGGGAGACGAGGATACGGTTGAACTGTGACTTACAAACTACTGTTTTGTACGTTGTGTTCGTTGATACGCGATTAGAATTTGTTGCAGGATTTTTAGCTGTCGTGTGTAGTGGAACGTTGTTCGAGTGGTTACTGTACTTTAACCCTTCGCGGACGAAGATTGTTGAAAGTATACAAAAGCTTTCGAAAATTCTACTAAATTGAACATTGAATGCTTAAATCATGGAGAATGAGGAAACCATATACTGATTTCTTGCTGTTCGAATACTTAAATTATTTTTTCATAACTGAGTGTTCCGGACATGGAAGTTTGATCTCAGCAAAATGCCGACATTCGTCAGAGGGTTAATCGTGGATATGTATATTTTTATTAATAACGTATGAATTTTATGGAATATTGTAGATGGAACATCTCGCGTATTTATTTAGAATATTGGGAGATCCTTCATTGGAAAGTGGTTAATAAAATTATTTTTGTTATTTATTTATACCTTCCTACAAGTTCAGAGGACACTTCAAATCGAAGGAAATTGGATTGAATGGCTATAGATTTCGAGATTTGCGAATCATTAACCCTACGATCGCGCGGGCTAATTATTCCGAGTCTGGGTGAATATTATTAAAAATCTTTACGTAAGGAAACGAAACGCAGGAAAAAGCACGAGGATATCAGGCAAAACTATTGCTAGGAAAATGTTTTCCCCTATTCCAGGCTTTCGCTTCAGCCGGAGCACGATCTTCATAATAAAAATTATTGAACATTGATGCACCGTTGGCGATACAGAAACAGTTAGGGGCTGGAAGAGAAACGGGCGGAGAGGGGGCTGGTCGGGGTGGTGGCCGGAGGTAGGAAATGGGAAATCGTATCACGGGAAAAACTCGTTTCCCCGTTGCGTCGCTACAGCACGAACTTTTTGTATATTCATAAATTCACCCGTACGCATCGGTCTCCGTGTGTTGCGCGGTGGAAAGTTGTTAGCAACTTTTCGACCTGCCTGTCGCAGACTTAACTGTCTCAAGGTCGATTCCACATAGAAAAATAAACGGTTGAAACGTGTGTATTTAGAAAGTCTACAAAATCGCGATGTCCTGATAAGGTGCAAGAGTTGAGACTGAGCCTGTTGCCGAAGGTGGACGCGCGGATTGGTTAAAATGTACAAAAGACACTAGTGGTAGGATGGAAGAAGAGACACGACAAGAGATTTGAAAATCCACCCTAAGCACTCGTCTTCACTCCGACTCACGCCAGATGCGCGATGACCGCCCAACCCCAGATGTGGATCACAATCAAAAAACTCAAAAACCTGAGATTTTGAAACGTAATTTCAAAAGTCTTCACGGAGCACTGGTTTCATTTGCAGACGAAGATTGTTTATAGTATACGAACCTAAGGCAGATCCTGTCGAACTACACATCGAATGCTCAAACAATAGAGAAAAAAGAAACAATGTACTGATCTTTCGCTGTGTTAGTAATTAAATTATGTGCAACTTAGTATTAGAAATATGAGAGTTTGACAGCAGTCGACATTCGTCCGCAAAGGGTTAATAGCTAAGTGTTCCACAGAATGCAAAAGACATCCGTAGACCAAGCGAACCATAGAATCTACATGAAGAGTACCAGCATATTCCTTGCAAGACGCCGCTGTGTGTTTCCCGCGTGAAAGCGTCGCGTCGCCAGACCGGAAGTCAAGAAACCAAGATGCTTTCCAATCGGCCCGTTTCTCGTCGGACTCCGTTCCTCCTTTCCCCCGGGTCGATGCCGAGCAACCGGATCAGTTTTACAAAGCATAATAGCGCGTCGCGGGAACATATGGCGATTCGATGCCCGCTGCAAGTCGCGCACACGTGCAGCCCGCGCGCTCCGTTTCGCCGCTGCATCCCCGGCCACCGAGGCCGCGCGGCGGCGGGCGGCGCGCGCTATAGTAATAACATACCGGGTGTCCGTAAAATCCGCGAACCGCAGGCACCGCACGATCCGACACACGTGACGCGCGCGGCTCGCATTCGGCACGGCCGGCCAGTGTGCGCCGGCCAAACCGCCGAACGCTCGTTCCGTCCGGCTAATTTACTTTTTGTATTTTCCGTTTAAATTGACCAACCGTGCCGGATAGGTGCTTCCACCCTAGCCGCCCCTCCCGCCGCCCTGGCAACCAGCGTCGGTCGAAAACCTCGTTCTCCATTCGCGGCCAGCGAAGCTTCACTAACCGTGAATGCCAATCTCCTCGTCCACTGCGAGGCGATGCCTTTTTTTTTCGTTTTCGACCCCGTTCCATCCCCTCCGCTCGCTTCCGATCGCCCAACGGCGAGGACTCTATCCCTCTTTCGTTACGGTCGCGTTCTGTCGGCTTGATTCGCCCTTCCGCCCTCTCTGTTCCTCTCCATTTCGCTCTTCGTCTCGCTTGCCATCTGTTCCTTTCTTTCTCCGTCCTTCTTTCCACCTTTCACTGTGTCTAGCTCTTTCTTCGTTCCTCCCTCTCGCCAACTGCCTCTCACTCACTCACTCTCTCCTCTTTCTCTCTCTCGCTCTTTTCGCTCTTCGTCGCCCGAACACCCTTCACCTCCCTTTCTCGCCTGTTCTCGACCACGCGTCTCTCTTCAACCGTGCCGGACCACCGCGTTCCCAGTCAAATTTCCCCGGCGGACGTAATCGTTCCCGTTCGGAAAGAGCAGGGCGCGACTGCCTTTTGCCCTCTGATGGGAATCAACGGACCTCGTCCGTCCGTCCGTCCACTTGCTCGCTTGCTCCCTCGCACCACTCCACGCTTTTCCGACGCTGAACGGGCGACCCGTGACCGGCGCGCATCGACTGCCGAATAAAATACGGCCGGTTTTCCGCGAGCTGACAGATGCTGCGCGTTGCTTACCGCGATAAAGGAGAACGTTCACGGCCGGCTGTGATTCCGACGCCTGTAACGCACCACGATATCGTTTCCACGGACTCGCCGGTAATGACGCCACGCGGGCTACCCTCCGCGGCTGCGACTCGATCCGATTTTCCCGAAAACTCGAACCGTTCGTCCGGAAGGTTCCGAATGAAGCGAGCCCGCCTGCGCCGGCGAATTATGGGATGAACTTGTTTCGCTGTTAGTATCGAACTTCGGAGCCATCTTCCTCGTCGCGCGGAAGTTTCCGGGGATATTCTTCCGCGGGCAAAATCGACCGGTGATTCACCATATTTCCTCGAGCCCTCTATTGACTCTACGAATTCTTTCTCCTGCTGTTTCGGGGAAGTCTGCTGGTTTAACCCCTGGCCCCATGATTTATTTTTCATCTGTGATACGTACAATTCTGTCAGTAATAATTTATTGGTAAAGGAGGACAATTATGGGTATTCTATATCTACATTTGCTCTGCGATATAATAATTAATAACGGAAGAATAATATTTCAATTCAAAGGAATTGAGTAATGTTTATGTTTGTTAGATCCTATTTAACCGTTCACCACGAATCTCACACGTTATTGTAAGACAAGGGGTTAAGGACGGATGAGCTTGCTTAGAGAATTATCGCTGCCGATAGGACCCAATTTTATTAGGAAATTAATACTTGGACGAATCGTACACGAATTTGATTATCGAAATGGTTTCAAACTTGTCGCGCCAGGATTTTTCGATATCCTTATAACAGACCATGATTGATGAGTTTCACAAACGTGCGATCATTCCTGAATGACTGACGTTTAGTCTACTATTGTAAGACCAAACGGTTTCGGACGCTGTAGGGAGCCGATTCACTTAAAACCGGCGCGTATTCCTATCTAGCGCGGCTTTTAAATATTGCAAGACACCATTGGCAAGAGCGTTCGGCTCGAATTCGATTTGCTTGAGAAGTAACTGCTTTTATTATAGCACAGGGAGAAACTTCGCCGTCCCGATTTCGAGCAGCTCCTCGAAACGGATTTACGTGTCTTCAATTAACCACGGACGAAACAACGGGACTCGGTCACCGAGGCACCAGCCCCGAGACGACCGGGCGAAGCAAAGAAAGAAGAGTCGCGAAGTTGGGAGCGCGCTTTTCGATTTCGTTAAGTGTGTTTCTAAGTTTAGAGCGTCGGAACGAATGTCGGTCACAGTGTCGTTCTTAATTCTCCCGGACGACGCCGGAACGCTGAACAGGTAGAAATCTCGTAGCCTCCCGAGCGTCGTTATGCATTTTTCAACGAGCCTCGCGACCGATTTCATCGGGTTCCCGATCGACGCTCGCGGCATCGAAACACACGCGGCCGCAAGAACACTCCTCGAAATATCTCGACGATGCCCGTCGAAACTAATCGCCAAATTATTGTACTAATACCGGGCGGATTCCATTAGCGGAACGATTACACGGAACGGAAGTAATTCTGAATGGATCGACGCGGCGGCGGCACAGCGGCGGCGGCGGCGGCGAGTGCCCGTTCCAAAGATTAAACAATCGTAACGTGATTATATTTAATTACGCCCGGCAAGACAATCGGATTAATTACAAAACTTAATACCCCGTGGTAATTAACCGGTCCGGTTTAACGTTTCGATAACGCTTCAAAAATACGGCCGAGCGGTGATATTTGTTGGCCGCACCCGAACAGTCCGTTTACTCGTATAAAACATCGCACGCGTCGCGCTAGCCCTAGCCGCGCAACTGTTTCCTCGATGCGTTTTTCCCCGCGCGTTCACCTGCGCGTGTAACGCGCGTCCTGTCGAGGACCTTTCGAAAAAGTCAGCCGATCGGATAATTAGGGATATCGAGAATTTCCCTAACCGGACTTTATCTGTACAAGCGTTCACAACGCAGCTTGGCGATTTTCATGAGCCGCCGGCGGGTCAAGTGTGCGCTTGCCTTTAAGCGTCGGGACACGGCATGTGAAACTCGTCGTTTAATACAGTTGACTGCATTACTTGCTGCTGGAAATTCGGTTAATTGACTCTTGTAAATTTCCCCCGTCTTTTTTGTAGTTCTGTTTTGGTCTATTTGCCTTTTCCCCGTTGATATATCGATTTCTAAGAATTCCGCGTGGTACCGCGCGAGTGGGTTTCTTTTTCCGCGAAATTACTGCGTCTGTGGAAAAAGTGATCCAACGTTCCGCGTGAATGCGATATGCGGTTAGACACGAGACATTGAAGAACGTTCAACATTATTTCGAACAAAAGACGCGCGAGACAAAGGAGTATGAATCAATGCGCACTTTTGTGTAATGCGTGCCACAGGGAATACGATTTTCGATACAACGTTCCCGAGCGGAGATAATCAAACGAATGTTTCGCGCGTTGCTACTTTTACGAGTCGAGATTTGATTAACCCTCTCGTGGGTTTTGCAAGAAAATATTTTCACTATAACTGTGCAAAGGTGGAATAAAAGAAAATTGAGTTTCACAGTAATGAATATACAATTTCGTAAAGTTCTCGAAAAATGTTCTGTTTCGAGAGACGCGTGTATCGGTTAATGAACGAATTAATAAACGATTCAATTACGAAAATGCATTTCAGTTTCGTTCGTCTCTTTCCCAGCGGGGGGAAACGAGTGCGACAAAAATTCCCCGATGAAGCTAATAATTTTGGAAATATAGGGACACGGGGAAATTGAAAGGGACAAAATCGACCGGTCACTAATTTCGTTCGTGTCCCGTCACTATTATTAAACTCGGCTATTATTAATCTGCCGTTAACCGCGATCGCTGGTTTTGTAAATGAGGTCGGCAGGAGAAACGATTGCAAAATTTGCTGCGCTAACGTATACATTTGCGGCGAGCGGCGGGCCCGTCAGTTGTAAAATGCTAAACAAACCGAGGGTGTCCGTTCAAATAACGTAGCCGACCAGCGTCACTAAATAACCGCTCGAACAAGCAGTCCGGCCTTGTTTTCCCAAAATCCGTTCGACTTTTCCCGGCCCGGCTCCGCTGCGCCGAATGTCTATTTCCCGGATTTCTGAATTAACGCCCCGCCGTTCCGGGTTCAACGTTATTCGTCGCGTCCAACGTATCAATCCGCTCTGAATACTAATTTCGCGTCTGTCTCTAACGCCGGAAATTCTTCAATGACGCTCGTTCCCCTTTTCCTCTCTGTCCTCTTTTTCTGCCGGTCGCTTTCTTCCGCGCGAGCTATATCGTTTGGGAGTTAGTTAGACATAATCGTCGGTTTTTGAGTATCTCAGCTTAAAGTGAAAGAGACTATTCATTATTTTGTGGACGGATTAATTGTTTGATGGAGGTTTAAACAATGGATACCAAGTTTTTGACTATTAATCATTGATACGTGAGGTCGCAATTATAAGGCGGTGGAATTGGAGAGGAATAAATAATAATCATGTAAGTATTTCTATCGATTAGATTATTCGGAGATTATTTTGTGAGCTGGAAATGCGAGGGTGTATTGCGGAGATAGAAGGATAATAGCTATTTACACGTAACTAATCGTATTATTTGACGATAATAACCGAATGCTTCAAATGTATGCGTATGGAATGACGTTAACGAACGAATTAATCGATTATCTAAACGAGAAGTAGAAAATATCAATCTATAGTCAGATATATGAGGAAGACCTAAGTAGAACACACCAACGACTAGTCAGACATCTTAAGACCTGAGTAGAAAAGCGATGGTCAGACGCCCAACACAAACCTAATAAAAAACGTCAAACTATTTCCAGACCCATTCGCTAGACATAAGTAGAACACGCCATCCATTAGTCAGACATCTTAAAAAACTCAAGTAAAACAATACAAAGCGTTGAAGAACCACCTTATCCCAACCCAAGTAGAAAATACCAAGCTATGATCAGATTCAACCTCGCTAAGTACAAAACATCAATCTATAATCGAACATCTCAACTCATAAATGGAAAACGCTGAACAATCAGACATATCACTCGCAAACAAAACAGCAAACAATGTCCACATCCTCGACCACATTACTCCACACCAGCCATACTCCCGTATACACTAACTCCATGAGTTAGCAAACAAATCTTCCAGTTCCACGTCCGTTTCGTATCATCGGCCGTAATCCTCGCCCGATCACATACCATCTACACCTCTCTCGCTGAAAAACAAGAAGTCCGTGTCCCCGGTAACTCTTTAAACTTCCATCGACGCTGCCGCAGGCACTTTACGGATCGGTTGTCTCCGCAGCATCGACAACAACCCAAAACGCGGTACGTGATTCCATTTTATTTAGAGTGCGGCGAACGGGAGGGAGGCGCGGTCTCTCTATCAGCGCGAAGTTTCCTGTCGCGGCGCGGACTGTACCCAGCCGTCGTCGCAGGAAACTGAAACTTAACGTATCGCGAAGTTGCTGGGGAAATCTGGGAAGAGGGGAGGCACGCAGCCGACCCGTTTCCTCCTCACCCACTGGCATCCGGGACCCGACCGCGCCGGAAAGAACACGCCGAGACACTCGGGCTACTTTGTGACGGTCCATAGAGCGCGGGCGGAGATAGACAGATAGCAAGAGAGAAAAAGAGAGAGAGAGTGAGAGGGAAGAAACGCCACAGAAAAAGACAGAGAAGAAGAAGAAGAAGAAGAAGGAATGGTTAAGGTACACTCGTGTCTCACGCCGGGATCCCGAGACGTGACCAGATTTCTGACACGCGAGAGACCTCCCAAAGAGTTACCAACGAGCGTCCTTCCTCCAGTCTCGCTTTGACACCGTGCTTCGCCGACCCTCCGCCGCACTTTGCCAGTGACGCCGGCGGACTCAGGATTCGCGGTTTTTCATCCCCGCCCCGGAGCGACTTCAAAGACCCTCCGCTTCTTATTCCCGTCCCAGCCAGCGGGAACTGAGATTCTTCAATCGAATTACGGCCACTCGTTAGAGTTAACGATCATTCGTTTAACCGGCAGCAAAATGTTCAGAATAACATGCTCGTAATTAGTAAAGTGAAACAATTTAAGGCGAGGGAGGTTTCGTTCTGTTAATGGCTGAGCGATCTGCGGGGGGAAAGTTCGCTCGAGGATTTTCGAATTGTCCGTGTCGATGGAGTTGTACGTAATAGAAGCGGAACTGTTTACCGCGGGGAAAAAGGATCGTTACTGGAACGATAAGGATTTGTTTGCGTAATCGTGTTGGAATGTTTGAAATCGTTCGGGTAACATCTAACTCGGCCGGAGTTTCTCGGGCGGCTTCGGGACGTTAATCCTGTCCGTGTGTTGTGCCGTAATCCTGCTTACCGACACGCATCGATCGAACCGAGATCTTTGCAGCGCGTCGGTTACCGTCAAGCTTTATCCCGCGGAAACCATGAACCGGGGATCCGAATAATCGTTACCTTCCGGTATCCGTCATAATGTTGTTATCGTTCCTCGATCGAATACTAGGACGATTTCCCTAAGAGAGTCGTGCCCGCCGTATCGCTGTTTAAATCCGTTTCTGAATATTCCCGCAGTTTTATCGTCTACCGTTTGGTCAATCCGATTCGTCGCGACGCATCGGCTCCGTTGGTTCGCTGTTACGATCGTCAGTTAGCGATTATTTATGGAAATTGGCTGGCGACGTGTGCATACCTAGTCACATGTCATTCTCCTTGCATTACTTCGCGTTATACTCTCATCGTTTCGCGATGTCGCTGAACTGAGCTTTAGCTTTCAGATTATCGAGCTGCGAAGTGCAAATTTTGTTGTATTCGATTCTTCGTTTACTATTATGACCAACTTTGGGGAGCAGTGAAGTGGCAGTGTTAAGTTTAACACGTTCCATGCCACGTGTACCACCAATTTTTGTAAGAAAATATTTTTAATGGATACATGGTCACGGATAGTGGTATACGTTACAATGCAGTGAACACAACAAGAATTTACGAAAAATATCCTGTTTTAACCTTTCAGCTACGATGAGACTAACCACCTTTACAAGACGTAGTCTGCACATCATAAATATAATATTACTGTGTTTTAAGACTGACAGAATTCTCCACTGCCGAAGTATCTTAGATTAGACTATAACGTCCGCAACTACCGATGACAAAAAATACTACCGTTCGAAAAGATGATACACACGAAAGCCACAATAGTAGCGTACACCAGCTAAAAGATTAAACCGAACAAGAGTCGCGCTTCGTGGAAGGTTAAATAACATCGACTCGAACGACAGTCGAAGTATGTTCGATTCATGACATGCCAACGGAGGCAAGTACCTTCGAGTACCTGCGGAGGACGAAAAGTTCCAAGAGAAAGAAGAGTTTCCGTGGCAGCGTCTCGTTTGTCAGACTTTCCGGTCCTTCGGCGCGGGTATTTCCATCGGTCACGTTCGGATCAGTGTTCGAGCGTTCCTGGCTGACCGAGAATAAATCAGGATTTATTTACGAGCCCGACCGACCGACCGACCGAAAGGTCAACCGGCGTGTTCCTCGCCTTTTGGACGCGGAGAAAATTTTATAATACGTCCGACCTTACTCGCGGAACCTTTCCGCCAGCCTATTCCGTCGAGGCCGCGTCCCGCAGGACCCGGGCCACGACTGCATCCGAATTCTAATCTGGCTTCCCTGGCAGAAGCCATCTCGAGGCGATATTTCGTCGCTGCGGGATACCACTCCTCCGCCGCCCCCACATCACGCGGTTTATTTATAGCACCTGTATAATATTCGGAACGCGTCATGAGAACGGTGACCCAGCGCCCCGATATTCGAACCAGAATCAACATATCCCTTTGTTTCCGAGACTTTCAACTGTCAGAATGGCTCCGGGCTGAATGATCTATCCTTATCCTTGCTTGGGGAACGAGTTCCTGCTTTCGGGTGAACGTGTGTTTGTTCCTGCGATCTCGGTGCTTCGGTATATACGAGGTGTTCTTGAAATTGGGATAGTACGGATAAGACGATAAGAATTGTTTAGTGTCTATGAACGGTGGGAAGGATTCCATAAATGTTATTGGATTCTAGAAACATCGATCGGTACTTTTGTTCCAATGAGAGTGTTGGAATATAAAATATCGGAAGTGTACAATTATCGAAAGTTAAGTAGTAAAATTTGATAAAATATAGAATCCCTTTGCCGAGTGGCTTCGAGGACAATTGGAATTCTCAAATATCGAGCACGATTATGAACGGACTGAAATATTCAAAGCGCTGCGGAGTAATATTAGAAAAACCGTTGAACCACAGATTTAATACAACGTCCGTGGAATTATGATGAACAACGAGTTCGGAAACAATAACGTTAACCGCAGCCGCAGTCATTACTCAGCGCTTCCGCCGTGCCCGGAATATTGTAATTCGAAAAGGGAACACCATTGTCCAGATATCACTCCGTTATCCGCAATATCTTCCCCCGTCCCGTGGCTGCGGTGGATTCGCCGCGATCCCGCCGACACGGGAGACGATAAGGGCGGGCGGCGCGAATTCTTTCGGTCTGTGAAACGTAAAACCGTAGCACCGAACAAATGGCGGCTACGTCAAGTTACAGAGAAGATCGTGGCGCAACGCGCGGCGATTTATCTTCCACCTCAGATTGCAGGTTTTTGCGGCCGTTGTTAATAGCTGCCCCCGTATAGCCTCCGCGATAAGGATCGCCGCCATTCGTTCGATCGCGGTCGCGAATTTTTTAACGACGCGACGTCCGTCGGTCGATCATTCGCGAGCCGAACGGAAACGACGCGTTTCGCCACGGGATAAACATCTTTTTCAAACGATTTAATTATCCATCCCGGTACCCACCATCCTTTCTCTTGGAAATACTCCCTCGCTTCCGTTAGCCAGTATCCCGGCGATATTTCACGGAACCGTCTCTTGTTTCAGCGCAAATATTTTTCCGCTCCGGAGAAGACGGCTGGATCGACTCGCGAATTATTTCCGCGTGTTTGTGCTCCCCCTCCGCTTCCCCAGTAATTCGAGTAACTTCTGATCTTGTAAATCGAAGCATGCCCCGAACGGCTACGCGCCGCTCCTACGGCTCTCGGCAATTTTTCCCACGACCGTTGCCACTCCTCAATTAATTCCTTGAATCTCTGCAGGAACAAATGAGAAACTCGAGCGACTGCGCTGAATACTTATCGTTCGTAGGATTGAATAACTATAATCTGATACTTCTACAATTAGTCTTCCACGATTCCTGCGATCCTCTGATAATTCTCATAATTGTCGTAATACCTATAACTCTCCCCTACCCAAAAATTCTCCATCAAATTCCCAACTCGTTCATTCGAACCAACTGCCACAAGTTTCATCGCAGTAATGCCGCACCGATCAACCATGAACTAGTTCCTACTCGAATCCTTCCTCCCGTTCGTCGAATATCTCCCTCGATGAAACCGGCCAGGGGTAAATCTGCGTCGACGCGTCGTAACCCGAAGAAGGAGAAAAAATACAGCTTCGCGCGGAAAAGTTCTCCCCCGGCCGGTAACGTTATGGGACCCCGACAAGTGACAACGGAAGAAGGATTTCCATGGTCGCGGGCGTATCGCGTGAGGCATCGTCGTTTTAATACAACTTTCGATTGGCACCCTCGGCCTCGGACCTTCGACGAATCCGATACCCCCAAGAGCCAAAGACGAGGGTAGTAAATCAGTCGAGTGCAGCTCGGGGGTTGGTCGCCCAGGACAACACGTACCTGCCATCTATATTCGCAGCGCTCGGCCTGTCCCTCGAAACCCTCCTCCTCCTCCTCCGCCGTCCCGTGTGTCACGCCTCGTGTCGTTTCGACGCCGCAACCACCGCCGCCGTGTAACAGCGAACGAAGACTCCCTATAACCTTCTGGAAAAGCACGATACACCTTGTCGGGGCCTCCGAGATTTATATCCGGGCGAAATCGAGTTTGATGCTGATCGTACCTAAAGCGGCCGGGATATATACGGCCGCGGGAGAGTATCGCCGCCGATATTTTTTTACGTCGCGCGGAATAAGCGGAAACTTTCTTCCCGTGCCTCGAACCTTTCTGTTCACCAACAAGGGGAAGATTTGGTCGATTGGACGGTCGAATAAGAGCATTTCTGATCGATGCGGTCGAGCAAATCGCGTCTACGAGAGATTAATCGAGAGAATCAAGGCGGTAAGTGGTTTTGTTGGGGGATGAAGAATCAAAGCGGAGAATAGAGTTACGATGCGGATACATTAGAACTGTTTCGTAATTTTTCTCTAAAAGCAGAAGATATTTTATGTATAATTTGTGTGAATGTAGTCTGAGTTGGATTACTTGTTAAGTGACTAGTATTTCTGTTATTCGGATTCTGATCAAGTGAACTTTTTAATTTCCTTCCCAGCGACGTGGTCTAATTAAATCGAGATCCTGCAGGAAGCTAAACTGAACTTCCTCGAACGTACAGAACGCCTTGAAGTCCTTTCCACTGCAGATCCGCGTTACAAATAGCAGCGAGGGTAATTCCAAAAGCGATTTCCATATACAGGCGTCCTCCTTGCAAGATATTTCATAACGTCCGTGCCCGTCAAGCGATCCCATTGCATCGAGCGTCACGTAATCCAATAGGAACAAGATCCTCAGGCTTAAAATCGTAACGAGTCGCGACCTTTATCCGGCTGTTACACCGCGTATCGGTAAGTACAGCGAGCAGCGCGGACGACGTCGGAGTTTTATGCGCGGTAACTCGTCCGCGTAAAACGAGAGAGCCGCGAGTCGAGGATCGCTCGCCGGATTCCGCAAATGTTACGAATAATTCCCCGGCCTCTGTACAGCGTGCAGTAAGCAAACCGGGGAAACGCGGCCGGCGTGTCGCGCCGCGGAAACGATTGTACACACGCGCGCGTACGCTGCGACCGTTCAAACGATATCGATCGAGGGCGTCCACGGTCGTTACTCGAACGTAAATAAATCAGATTGTCGACTTTCGCCGAAAAAGGGGTGGCCGCGAGAGTGACGAATGAAAGCGGCGAAGCAGAAAAAGATAGTGGGGCGAGGGGAACGACAGAGAGGGAACCGGAGAAAGATGGATAGAGCGGTACGGCGGAAAGGACCGGGAAAGGGAGGGAAGGCGAAAGAGGAGGAACGAAAAAGTGAGAGAGCGAAATAGCAACGGGGGAGAAAGGAGCGAGGGAGCGAAGAATAAGAAGAGCAATAGGGTGGAAGGTAGAAGGAATAAAATAACGAAGAACAGAGGGAGAAAGAGAATGATGGATACAAGAATAAAATAATGAGAAGTAGAAAGAGCAACAGGGTGAGGGGTAGAAAGTATAAAATAATGAGGAACAGAAAAAGTGATAGGGTGGAAGAAAGAAGAAAATGATGGTAAATAGAAAGAGCAACAGAGTGGAGGATGGAGAGAATGAAATAATGCAGAATACAAAAAGCAATAAAGTGGAAGATAGAAGGAATAAAATAATGAAGAAGAGAGAGAGAGAGAGAGAGCAGAACAGCGAAACAGAAAAAGAGAGAAGAAGAAAGAGAAGAGGCTCGGAAAACAAAGAGCAACTGTGTGCAAGAGAGGGTAGCCGTATTCGCCGAAGCTGGCGAGGACAGAGAAGCGCAAAACAGTGAGCGGTACGCAGGGGGGATGGAAACGAGTTCCCTGTCCCGGCGAATCGTTTCGATTTCTCGCGTGCGATACACCAGGCCGCTTTGCCAGATAAGTAGAGGAGCTTGTTTACACGTGACTCGATTAAACGCTAGGAAAATCGTGCCTGTGGCGATCCTGCCAATTTGCACTCGCCTCCCGGCCCACGGAGTTGTCAGGATTTCCTGACTGAAGGCGCCGCTTCCCGCGACCCGTTCCATGATACATAATTAATTGAAATCCGGCGATAACCGCAATACGAGAGGAAGAAGATTAAATTCCGATTCTGTTGTTTTGAACGATCGGACGCGTGATCGACTCCGCTTGTAGCGAGGATTCTGATTTTTAGAATGTCGTAAATTCACCGAAATTCGAGTTCGATGTATATGAAAACGAAATATGAAAATTTAGCATTCTCGATTTAACTTTTCCTGTAGATTCAGTTTCTTTTAGGATGTTCCAATTCGCAGATAGTTCGCGTTGTTAATATTAAATTGTACATTGTTCGTAGTTTACATTTATTTCCTTATTATACCCGACAATCACCAGTCTCCCTATAGTTCTGGCTAAACGACGACGTTCAATTAGCACTGATAAGGTCAAACGACAAAATCGAATCTGCAGTTCATCGTGGAGCGTATTAAAATTGGCGTATGCGCCTTTGTTGGCAACGATTTTCCGCTTGATACATCGTTGCGTCTTCTCGATGAGAGAACGGACTGTATCTCAACGGTGACGCTGGATGGCCAGGTACGACGATCGGAGACAGTCGCAATTAAAGGCACTAAAGTCCACTAATTAATTAACTATTTGTCCGTAATTATTTCCGGCCTAGCGAACTTCATGGTTCCGTTGCTCGCGCAGCGTTCACTCTACAAGAATTTCGTTTCATTCCGCGGGGAACTGTCGAGCGACGAGACGCGTTTCGGAATTGTTCACACCAATTAGGAGGAGAAGCTCTTTCCGAGGACTGATGAATCGGAATACCAGCAGTAAATAAATAACCGTTCGTCAGTGCCATATTTATGATAACGACCAGTTGAACTAGAAGAGGTATGAAGAATTATCAGAATAGAGTACGATATAAAAATTGATAAGTAGTATGTAAGAAATGTACGCGATAAACGTTGTTCTATAGATTTATGTATAATTTGAATTCCAATTTTTGGTTGTTGGAAAATTGAGGTTCGCGAAATATTCGAACGTAACCTGATTACACATTACACATTGATCGTATGTAATTAGATATCAAAATTCGCTGATATTCACAATTTAGTTCCATTCGTGACTGTTTTCCATTATATAACATCAATGCATAATGCATGGAGCACTCAAGCCCCACAGTTAGTTCGGAAAAGGTATCAAAACTATCTGAAAATATAACATTTGGTTACTATAACTGTCCAATTAAGTATAACCTATTACACAAAATTAAAGCGCAACTCGCAGTATTTTAGCTCTATTACGGAACCCCGGTGAAACGTACGTCACTATTCTCAGTTAAAAATATCGACGCCTGCGATATCCACTTAACCTTACGTAACGAACTTCCCATGGAACGCAAACCAACGTACTATAAAATCAAAATCCAGAAACATCGGTTACCACGTCAGACACCCAAAAATTACCACGAACAGACAACCTTCCACTAAAAGGTCACGTGTCCAATTGTATTTCCTCTAACGACTCAACAACTTACCATTCATCAAGAATCGATTCAACAAAACCACAGCAGAAAGGAACGATGAGAAAGAAATTCGCCCGTGCACGTTACGCAAGAACAAACGCACGGTAATCTGGTTATCCCAAACAACCGGTTAATTGGACCGAGATACCATTATTGTAGTAATTAGCGTGAGCCGAACGAAAACGGTCCCGTGATCGATCCCATTCAGCCGTCGAAACGGCGTTCACGAGGCCTGGCATCGCGTCGATGGTACGGGGAAGAAAAAAAAAAAAAGCTGGAGGGGATCGCGGAGCCGAGCACGGGGAAGTGAGGAAAAAAAAATACGGCGGGGCTGCGGTTGATTGTAAAGCGCGCGCATTTTCGCGAGTCGCGCGAAGCACGTTACGTCGTGCGTGCATTGTAGCCGGTGCATAATGGCCACTAGTGGCGCGTGCAGCCCGTAGCCTCGCGCGGGACGAGCCGACAGCCCTTGGTTCGCTGAGTGACTCTCGCACACTCGAGAAATCGGTGTTCGTTATTGCCTGGGCTGTGTGTACCAGTGCACGCGCGGCCCGAGCGGCGTGCGGTCTGCCTCGATATCCGGAAAAATGCACTCACCGATATTGCACCGAGACGAAAGCAACGCTCGGCCCTACCTGGATCTGCTCCTCCTCCTCCGCGGCTGAATGCACCGAATTGTTATTGCCGAACAATCGATTTCTGATTCCGGCCCCGAAAGTCTCTTCCCCCTCGCGCTCCCCTCGTCTTTGCTGCCACCCCCGACTCTAACCGTTTCACCGTTACATCCTTTTTGGCGCATATCGTCTTCTGTGACGGAGAGTCGCGCGTGTTTCGCGAATCACTCGTTTAAGCTTGATCCTCGATACACGGAGTTAATTACGGGGAATTTGGATGTTAGTATCGCGGAAATGTGACTAGCGTATGTATTACTTGGGATTTGCTGACACGTTCAGCGTCACGTGTACCACATGTGGTACATGTTCATTTTTGTGACAAAATATTTTAAGGGACACATGGTCAAAAATAGATGTAAACGTTACAAAGCACCGAGACATCAAGGAACGATATCAAAGTATATAAAATTAAAAAAGAACTTGAATATAACTTAATATTTTATTTAAAAAATCAATACAGTTCATAAGTAAAATATGACCGAAATTTCCGTGGCACGGAACGTGTTGAATTTTTAGTATAAACGACGAGTGAGTCTAGAGGAATAAGAGGACATATGGGACTTTTTTCCTCGGAGACTTCATTTCTGAAATGTTCTACTTTCTTTACGTAGAGACTTCATTTCTGAAATGTTCTACTTTCTTTACGTAGATCCTTTTTACAGAAGCTCTTCCAGTTACGCAATTTCGAAAACACTATATTCCGAGTGCTCCATATACTCAAATCAGATGAAACGATCTGACATGCAAAGTTTACTCGATTTCCGATCTAATCGACCATTCTTCAAGCTCAATAATTACAAACTTCCCCTTGAATCTTCTGTTCAGCACGTTAGTCTCATAAGCGTATCGCCTGTATTATTTCCAAATCTTTCCTGTTCCAACATTCGTTCGACCTGAGACTATACGTTGTAACGCGCAGCCGAGCCCCATTAATTCCCAACAAACAAGTAGAGAAATAAATAAACGAACAGTTACGATGCACAAAACATCGCTGTCGTTCGCCCGCGAGAATGCCAACACTCACGCGAGCAGTAGCGCCGGCACAGCAGTATTTCAGGGACGTGCCACGCGACGAAAAATTACAGGGTGGCTGAGCGGCCGCGAAACGACGAGGCAACCACGTCCCGTACTTATCCGCGCCGGCGGTACACAAGATTCCTTGCATCGTAAAAGGCTCGTATCTTCCGATTCGGCTCGGCCCGGATACGGTGGGTTTTACAATCACGCGAAGCGCCCCTAAACAGCCACCGGACCGGCCGAATCACCCGATCTAACGATCCCCGAGACTACGGGACGACAATGGGTCCGCGCGGACGAGAGAACCATTACGCTTCTCGCTAAAAACCGCTGGTCCCATTGTTTCCCTGTTTTTGGACGTTTTTTTGCATAAACCGAACCGGACGCAATAGTCTATCGATACGAGCTTCGTGTTTCGGCGCGACGATTTCTAGATCATCGCGCGGCGATGGGACCCTCTGAAGTCGGTCCGCCATTTCCATTGGAAACTAATGCGTTTCGTTAGAAATATATTGACAAGGTGTCAGTAATGTGTATTTTCGAAGAACTCAAGGGAAAATGAAAATCTTCCGTTTTTGTCTTCGAGTTTCGTGTATGATCCAGATCTGGGTTAAGTAAACTGAGACAAATATTCAACCTTCGATCATAGTCATTGGAAACTAATGCGTTTCATTATAAATGTATTGACAACGTGCCAGCAATGTGCATTTTCGAAGAGCTCGAGGCAAAATGAAAATCTTCCGTTTTTGCCTTCGAGTTTCGTGTATGATCCAGATCTGGGTTAAGTAAACTGAGACAATTAGAAACCTTTGATTATAATAATTGGAAACTGATGCGTTCCAGTAGAAATATATTGACAACGTTAAGGCATATTTACGATAAGAACTAGTTGAATGAGAAGTAGGAATAACTATTAAAATAGAGTACGATATAAAGATTGATAAAAGGTATGCAAGAAATGTATGTGATAAACGTTGTTTCATAGATTTACGTACAATTTGAGTTCCAATTTTAAACCGATACACCCGTCTATTTTGAAAACTTCCTGCTCTACGAAAATTGAGGCTCACGAAATATTCAGACGTAACCTGATTATACATTGCACATTAATCGTATGTAATTACATATCAAAATTCGCTGATATTCACAGCTTAGTTCCATTCGTGACTGTTTCCCATTATATAACAGTAATGCATAATGCATCGAGCACTCAAGCCCCACAGTTAATTCGGAAAACGTATCAAAACTATCTGAAAATATAACATTTCGTTCCCATATAACTGTCCAATTAAGTACAACCTATTACGCCGAATTAAGGCGCAACTCGCAGTATTCTAGCTCTATCGCGGAACCGCAGTTCAACATGCCAGCGATGTGTATTTTTAAAGAACTATGTTTACAGATACTCTAAGACAATTATTAAACCTTCGATCTCCGTCCCATTTATACCGAGCACGTAATAGAACTGCTATATTCCACAACATCATCACGAGTGACTGTCTAAATAAATATCAAAGCACAACCGGTTATCAACTCCCTCGCAAACTCTTACAACAACCTCCAAGTATCAACTAAGCTTCCAGTGTCCACCCACGAGTCAACATTCCCTAACAAGCCACCAGCGCGTAAAACAGACCGGCAAAATCGGATCATTCCAATGGCAGCAACAAACATTAACGCAGCGGGAGATGTTACACGCCGTTAAAGCCCAGCGCTCCGTCGCGAGATCGTCCACTCTCTCCCTCTCTCTCTCTCTCCCTCTCTTTATTAATCCAGCGGTTCCGGCGTGTTATTACGAGAGCTTTGCGTGCCGTTCCGCGTCGCGTTCATTAAGCCGGCCACGTAAAAGCCGCGAAAGGCAAGTTCTTCGGGCAGGGATCCGCGACCGCGTTCCCGCAATCCGGCGCGACGGGGGTGGCTGAGCCGTCATTTTTACGGTCACGGCCAAATAATTCAGAAACAGGGGCTCGGCCCTCGGAGACGGAAGAGGACGAGCGGGCGTAAAAGCGAGAGGACGGCTCCGTTAGGGTCGGATAAGCGGCGGGGGAGACGGGAAAGGGTAACGGGCTGGAAGAAAGGGCAACAGAAGCTCGGGTCGCGCCGCGCCGCGGCGGAGGCTGGGACAGGGTTGAAACTGCTCGAGTGTCGGGACGGAGAATAACTAAGGGCGATGGCGGGCGCGCGGTGGCAGGAAGGCTGCGCAATGTTGGGCCGGGAGACGCGTAAACTTAATTGACAAGCACAGGTGGCGCTTAAACCTGACTACCCTTCGCTGGTACTTAACTACTCGCTGTCGAGCGAGTCCTTCTCCGACTTCTCACCCCGCCGCGAGTCTCCCTACCCTCTTTCGCTTCGGATCGAAACAGCGTTTCCGTTTTGTCGGATCCACCGGGAGAACTGCAGCCGCTCGTGTCGGGTCGAGTCTCGTTTGACGATCGAAGAAAGGAACGATCCCGCGGAACGATCGGAGGAGCTTCATCGCCGCATCGCCCGCGGTGAAACGGAGTTCGCGGGTCGATCGGTGATTGCAGTTTAGGGTTTGATGGCTGACTGCTGGCAGCCGATTAGCCTGCACCCCCGCGAGAAAGTATGGGAACGATGCCGGAGAGAGGAATTGCTGCGGTGTGTAGTCGTTGATGCGCTTGATCTGGGTGAACGGGAATGATGAAGTACCTGCGGCCGATTCTGCGATCGTTCTCGTGTTTCCCAGTGAAGAAATCGAGGTTACAATTAGCCGTTAAAGGAGCAGTGTCGCTATGTGTGCAGTATGGTAGTTTTAATTATGGAATTTAATGTCGTGTATGTGGCGACAGAAATCATTTTGCTATTCTTATCACTGTTACTGTTGTAATATTTATGATTAACACGTTAAGTATACTGGTAAGTCTATGAAGTAAACTTCTGTAAGTAAACTTGAAATACTTCCTGACCGTTGAGGGTTAAATTGTCATTCTCGTAGGGGTGGTTTATTAAAGAAAGTCTTAAAATATCGGAAGTTTCAATGAATCTTCAATTATCTAATCTGAAGAGTACAAACTAGAGAACAATGAATACGTACAAAGCTTACAGAGAAGTTCCAAGTTTCAATTACGAAACAAACAACGGAAGTACTTAATTCACGTACACAGCCACAATTCGTTATTCAATTAACCAAACGATCAATCCATCCATTCGCCTACCCACCCATCTATCAATTTATCCCTCGAATTTTCAAGCCATTACCAACAGTTCTAAATCACGAGGCAGCGCGGCTCAAAAATGAAATACCCTCCCATCCGACAATAACCGAACACCTATTTCTCGGTTCTGTTACCCGAGCAACACTCATCGATAAAGGCCCCGTCCATGCTTAACGGATGGAATTAATCAAGGGAACGGATTGGATTTCTTTTCCGAGCCGTTTCGAATTGCCGAATGATTTATGCCGCATCGCGCCACCCTCCGCGAGGCGAGGGTTCCCGCGGAGGCGCGCACCGGATAAGGTTCCGCGCGGAATTCTCCACGCGTCTCCGGCTATCACGCAGGACTTTGCATGTGCATCTTTAATCACCGCGGTTCACGGTACGTGAAAAGAGAGCGGGGGACGGTAACGGCGAGGTTAGGGCGGCTTGCATCGCAGTCTCGTTGGCCGGGGCGTGTAAAAAATTAACGACCTGTCTTCCGGGGTCAAGCACGGCGTCGATCGACACGCCTCTGTGTCGGGCGGCCGAAGCGGACACCGGCCGAGGAACATTACGTGCAAATAGCTGTTCGTCGTATCGCTTCTTTTTAGTTCTTCCGTTTTCCCCTTTCGCCGCCCGCTTTTCCCGTTCGTCTTCGTTTCCGCGGCACGTTCCGCCCTCCCCCGCGGACGCCTGCGTATCGACGATTTCGGGGAGGAATAATTCCGGCGCCGGCATTGGTAACGACGTATCAGGATAAAAATTAAGCGGATGATATACGAGAGAGATCGGGACTCGCCGGAAACAGAAACTACCAGGTCATTCCGGGGATTTATGGCCGCCCGGATGGGAAACGTCTGAATATTTTGCGTGGAAACCATTAACGCGCGCGACGCACCCGCCATCAGCCGGCGTGACTGATGGACGCGGGGCGAGCGCAACGCGTGGCAACAGGAACTTAATAATAATGACGGTGACGACGAGTTTATTGTGCCCCTTGCGGTGATGAATCGAGAACGTGCCGTTCTACAAAGGAACTGCCTTCGGTTTCCTTTGAGATACTTTGAACGAGTATATTGCGCGTCCAGTTGATAGCTGGGCGGAGAAATCTAACGGTCAGTTTGTAGTTCTTCTTATCTCATTTTTTGTACTACTTTCCTGTTCGTCGATGCGGTAGTATGTAATCAGTTCAAACTATGAAACTTTGCTGTTTCGACGGGTTAGTAGTATCATCCATCTGTCCTTTGATAGCTAGGCTTAGAAATGCTGGTCTAATTGGTCAACTTTCATTTATCCCATTTTCGATGCTAACTTGCTCGCCGACATTGCTACGCGAAAACAATCGAAACTACAAATAAAAGAAATAGCTGGGGATCCTTCTCGTCCCTGTGCCGTTCTCCCAACCATCAAGCGGTGGACAAACTGTAGAACAGGACTGTTTTATTCGTTAAATACTTTAGGCATGGCGCCCAGGGCTTGCGAAAACAGACAACAGACCGATATCCGCCTGTTCCTAGTGGCGCGTCAACGCGAGACGAGTAAACAAGAATGCCCGGGGCCTTCGAAAAGTTTAATGCGGCCCTGCAGCGCCGCCACCGAACGGACATCCTACTATTCCTCTCCGGTTTCTTCCGTTTCGGCGAGACAATCGGTGCGAACAACGCAAGCCGTACGGAGTTAATTAAAAATTCTTGTTCTTCGTGTCGACTTCAAAGAAGCATCGCGTCAAATTTTCCATGCGAGTGACTCGAACATTGTCATCGTCCCGTAGAAGGACCATTTAATTTTATTCCGAATCGGCCAATTCAACTTCGCATTTGGGGTAATATTTAGAAAGAAGAAACGTTCGCGGGATGGTGGATTTTAATCTGTTACCTCAACTATTTCGAGAAACGTAACGCTTAAAAGGTGGCGCAAATATTGAATCATTCATGGACGAAACACGTTAACCCGGAACCATGCTTTAAGCATCCCGCTGGATGCAGCTCGGAGAGCGAAATAAGAAGAAAGATAAACTTTAATTCAATATTTACGTTGGAACATCTCGGAGCGCAAAGTTACAGTGACTTCGTTATACGCTGACGAGAGATCCTCGTAGATTGAGAGGAGCTCTCCCCGCGATATTTTGATATTTTAATTAACCTTCGAGTACAATCGAGTTCCGGATGACTAATGGTTCGAATAATGTTTCCGAACGGACAAAAATGAATTACTCCGCGGGACGCGTCTCGTGCGTTGTTGTATCGTAGAAAAGTGAATTCTCCGGTGCCGGTCCTTCGCGCGGCGATTAACGAAAGCAATCAGAGCCCGAAATCATCGGCGACTTGCTCGTCCATTATGCAAACGATTGATATGTTTGGTCATCGGGGTATACTCCGGCCCGGCGGCGGCGTTCGAGAACAATTTTACGAATATCGGAAACGCGAGGATCCCAGACAACGCTCGATGGAAAGCAGAGAACCGGCTCGATGGAAGCCAATGTCGAGGTGTCGGCGATCATTTCCATTGTCAGCCGGGACGCAAATCGAATTGGTGGTTCGCGCTAAATGAAATTAACGATTCGCCCGTACCTGCCTGACCGCGATACTGAACGGCAGATGTTCCCGACCGTTCCTGCTCCAGTCCGCGCATTACCCGACCGGCATCCTGCGTGTTCAGTTATTCGCGCAATAACGGTATACGCGGTGGATTATCTAAGACCGTCATCTGAAATATCCCGGTCGCTCGGAAAAACACGGGAAACTTTCGAGTAAGAAATATATTTGCCCGCGTTACGGGTAAACATTTCGATGATAGAAGCGTTTGTTTCGTAGCTCTGTTTCCTGGATTATTAAAACATTCCGTTAGCAAAAATCACATGGATGAACAGCGTGCTTTTTAAAACTGTTATTCAAAATATTTCCGTCGGTTTCAAAAGAACGGTGGAATTTAATTACAACGACATTAATTAATGGAAAATATATCTGGTTCCAGTGCAGGCAGACAATTCCATGAAAGGCTCTTTGTTCCGCGATTATATTTGTTACCATGATATTTATCTGTTTTGAAGGAAGTATTCTTCTATATAGAAATTATACGAGCGTCCAAGCTCGAATGAAAATCAGTAACACTCGATAACTAGATATATTTCGAATAGAAACGAAACGTGAATATTCAGTATTCGATAAAAAGACAAAGTATCCCTGTTAACCGAAATCCCCCCACTTGCAGATTCCATTTACATGCATCTAAATGAAGCACCTAAGAAATCTAACCATATCGAAATTGTCTCGTTAGCGCAGGGAACAGACTCGTGACATCGTTGTCAACGACACAAGGCAGCGCGAGACGCGAACGCTCCCTTATTCCGAACAGGTGCAAGACGGATCGTTTCGCGACGCACATCGAGAATGTGAAATAAGTATCGCAACACGAAAACTGCGGGGCTGCAACACGGCGAGCGCATACGAAAAGATGGCCGTAAGTCGTAATAGGCCGGCGTGCTAACGACGCGGGCGATGAATTCCGTTTACGACGCCTAATTTTCCAGGCCCCGCCGCGCCCGGATACTTTATTATCGTCGCGGAATCGAGGGAAAGGTCGAAACGGAGAAAAAGAGAGGCAGGGAAAAAAGAGGAAGGGAAACGACGAGGGAGCGGGAGCCTGGCATGGACCGGCCACGCTACGGCCGAGTTTTTTCGTGTCGGTGCCGGGAGGAAAAAGAATCGACCGGGAGGTCCCGAGGCGAGAAACTCCATGGAGACGGGCCGGTGCTTCTGTCCTGACGTTTGATCGAATAAAATATGGTCGCTGGATACGAAAAACACCTGGACATTTTGCCCGGCCTCGTAAATTAAACCATTAGACAGGCTAATTTAAGACGACCCCGTCGCAAAGATGATCCTCCGAGGCGTCGGCGCGCGACACGTGAGATAAACACATTCCAGAAGCAGATTACTAGAGCCTCGGTATAACCTGATTAAACAATTATCGAGAAATAAGGATAAAGAGGTTCAAGGGAAAATACAGAGGAAAGAGTTAGACCGGTACGCGAAAGGCAATATCGTGAAACTTAATTCATCTGTGTCATTAGCGTCCGCAATTTTCCTGGCGATTATGTGGGCGCAATGCGAATAGCGATCGCGAACAAATGAAATTACTTGTCAACGTAATGCAAAATATTAAATAAGAATCGTGTTCCTAGCAGCAGTGGAGAGGTAGTTAAACCTGTGATACCGTTATTAATACATATACAACTATCATTCGAATGTCTGGCAACAGTGACGACACTAAAATTCAACAATAAAGGTGCATTCCTCGTTCCACCGTACGCCGCAAAAGGGTTCGCGGGAAATCCGTAAAAGTGAGTCCCTATAACACGGAACGCACCTCTGGCGTTATAGGTCGTCCTGGTATGCTCCTTTCCTACGTCCGCCGCGTCGTTTTTTTTTCCACCGACCCGGCAGGATTTTCTTTCTGCAGCCGCGCGGCGAACGAAAAAAAAAAAAATAATCCTTAGGTAAAATCGTTTTTAATTTTTCCCCGGTAGCCGTGAGTCGTTAGCGCGGCGGTAAAAAGAAAATGTGGCGCTCGTTAAAAAATACTTTCTTCAGGTGTACCGGGTGCGCGCGTGTGTTCACGCGGCCGCGGGGATGCTTGCGGGGGTGGGCGAAAGGTGCGGAGGCCGACAGGGTCTCGCACAGGCCGCGTTTAGCTGGTACGCACGTTACAACCATTAATAAATCACTTTGAAGCGTTTGTCGCGCTTAACGCGCGCGCTGCCCGCCCCTCCTGCCATCGGCTCAATGAATGCAAGGAGGCTGCGCATTGGCGTTTGATATTTATGCGGGTCCCCGGTTAAATGGACCGCCGATTTTCCGCGAACCTTTCCGACACGCCGCGCGCCCTATCGCGGCGTGATTGGTGTCGCATTTGCGGGACAGATGTTACGTCCGATCACGCTCCTAGATGAACAGTAGATTTGGACCGTGGTTCGAGGATTTCGTTCGTGTTTCTACCTTCTACCTACTAGGAATTGTTCCGTTATTAATGATTAGGTACTGGGAATTTTAGGTTTATTAGAGACAGTGCTGAATTTTGGTAGAATGATTATAGAATATTTATATCCGGAATTTCGGTCAACCACGTGGCGAGAAATCGTGCTTCGTTGCGGTAGAAGTGATAGGTTATCGATTCGTAGAATCAAATTAAGTTTATCTATTTTCCTTCGAGTTATTTACATCCTTTCTATTATTATTTGCTTGGAAATGCAGTAATGGTGATTGCACTATTTAGAATTTTCTTATGTAAAAATATCACAGCGTCATTCGGTTTTTTAGTTCAAACGCGGAGAGACGTAATCGCGTTGCTTGACATTTGATCTGGGATGATCTTAGATTAACCTTATGCATTTTATGCAATGTGCTTTCTGCTTTTAGGCGGAGTGCATAGGTTTGTCCGTGGAAACCTAATTACGTTACCAGCGTGCAGAAGCTTCGCGATACTTTGTCCTACATAAATGAGACGAATCGAGCCTACGAATTCGTGGTTCTTTCTGACAAATCGAATCCGAGTCCCTTACGCGAAAGGTTACGCTGTCACGCTGGTCCGCTCTGGTTCTACAATCGTCCGGTGGTAGCTGCGCGTTTACCGAAAAAACCGTGTAGCCGAGCAATCTGTGAAAAAGCGGCCGGCCGAGACTGAATCACGATGATCCATAGAGGAGAGGGAACGAAAAGGATAGGCGGAGAGAGCCGGGCAAAGTTATTAAGAAGATTATGGACGGGTCGTTGCTCGAACTTCAAAGGACCAATTCCCATTTTCAATTTGCCACGGGGGCAAGGGGCGCGAGGGTCAAAGCCGACTCATTCTACCCGGCTAGATACTTGCCGTCCGATCGTGGGGTTTCCCCGCGTATTCTCGGCCGCCGAGGAATTCCATTCCAAGACCGGTCGATCTCTTACGCTGCTCAAGAAGTTGCGACTTTGCTTGAAAAACCTATCTACTCTGGGAACGGGTCTTACCGGTTGTAAAGCTAAAAATCTATACGTCCGCCCGGCACGGTGAAACGGACCCAGTCCCCGCGGATCGGTTCTTTCAGAAATCTGTGCATCGTTATCTTTTGATCCCAACGATGACGAAGACAGGAACGGCGATGGCGGAGGCAAAGATGCCGATGAGAAACCTACCTAATCTGGGAACTGAGAACTGTGGAGCTAGAAATCTATGTTTTGGAGTCAAACATTGAATATATCCATGTGATGGATTAAAAGTCATTGTATTGTTTAGGAGATGAAAGAGATCGTGATTAAAAATATTTATAATGCATCTGTATGCTTTGTAAGTTTTTCCCACAATGATGTCTATAGAAAGATTAAAGATCATTATAGTCCTTTCTTGAATAGGAAGACGTCACGGTCAAGGACACCGATGTTGAACCTATCTGTAATGCTCCAGTTCCAAAGCTAAAAATCTACACATCGGAGCAGTACTATGAAACACCCCTAATATTCGCAGGACGGTTCTTTGTACAGTGATCTCGTTCGAATTTGACCATCGTTACATTGAATTTCGACATAAATGACAACGAAGAACAACGATGATAAGGCACGGACATCAATGGCGCAGTATACTCCGTGGCACGCGTTAATTTCGCGCGCCCCGCATGACCATCGCGGTACTTCTTCGAGTCTAGTATCTCTAAAGTTTGCCGAGTGAAGTATCGCAGTTTCACGAGCCGGACTGCCTTATGGCGATATTATTCGACGCGGTAAAAGGATCAATAAGACGCGTATGAACGCCACGGGAAGAAGACCCCGACGAAGGGAGGAGGAAAAGTGCTCGCCACCGAATGTGCCGCGGCGGCCGCGATAATAATGCTACAAGTTTACTGCCTCTCGCGGGAGAAAGAGGGTAATCCGCCATTGTTATCGGTATATAATTTCCGGGCTTTTCATGCGAGGCGTCCCTGTCGTTTCTTCTTTTTTTCCGCGCCCTCCTCTTTCTTCGACGCGTTTCGACCGAGCTACGAGCCGAGGAGTTCCTCACCGGAAAAATATTCCTGGTTGACCGACATTCCGTCTATCGGATCGAAATATTCGAAGAGAGCTAATTCTCCGTTAGACTAAATTGCACGATTATCTGCTTACGCTGGCTTCGAGAATGTTAACTGAAATGGTATCTCCACTTATGAAATCAAATTGTTTGCCTATTATGTATAGTTTATATAATCTAGAAATCCCAGAATGATATATACAAGAATATCTAATACTACTATCAATGGTTTCAATTGAAACAATTAAAAAGTATAATTAAAGTTAACGTATAAAGGATTAACCGAGTTCTCTATAGGAAACGATGAACAGCTTGCAGTCTTCAATCGCGCGTGATGTCTTGCGCGTTTATCACTGCACTATACGAACAGATCCAATCACAAAAGCACTTTCATGAACTTTCAAGGAATAGTGAATAATTCCGTCGAATTGCACGGGGGAAGGTCATGTGCGTGGTAGGCAAACGTTATACTACTCGAAATGTCGTTTCCTTTGATCGGCAGCTATTAAACGGCCAATTGTACGTCCCTGGGAGGTTCAATAACGGCGTGACGTTCGATCTTCGCGAAACGTCGATTTCCTTCGAGGGTTAGAAAACGGGCTGGGACAGGAGTGGAAGTGCGGGAGGAACGTTGCCCGCGACTCGCAATCATCAATCTCGCCGAGTTGTACTCGAGTGGCACTAATTCAGTACCCTTGTCCCTTGGTCTCCTCGTCAACCCCGAACTACGTGTAGCCCCGCCACTTAAGCAGCGTTGTACGGAAGACAGGACGTGGCCTTTCGTTCGACCGGGATCCAAATAAATAGTCTCCCATACATCAACGCCCCCGAAATCGCGCCGGCTCGATCGACTCGAGCGCACCTTACATTGTCTCTGCGTCGAGTTCTAGCGCCTCTAACTTCGACAAACTTCAACGCGCGACCCTTTGTTCGCTGAACAGTGGGACGAGCGCTCGTATAAACGGATGCATAGAGTATCACAGCTTCTTCTGGAGCAAGCTAGTGGTATATTCTATAGATATAAATTAGAGGCAGTGATAACAAAAGGTTTCGGGACATTATAGAATGGACACACGAGGTGTGACAACCTTCTTAAAATCAGAGATTCTCAAGTTTCATGAAAGAATTACAATAGAAATAAAAACAATATACGAAGAGAGCTTCACTATTTTCTTTCAAGTGATAATTACTGTCACCGATGCTACCTATAAAATAAGTTTATCGGTTGGAAGGTAAATCTCAAAACGGCAGCGAGTGACACGTCGAGTGGATGTTGACGATAAAATTTCACGCCGGGGAGCACAGATATTTTTTATCTCTTCCAAAGAACACGCACTGAAAAGTTCCGATAAGAAGGAAAGTTTTTATCTCGACGAGGAGAGTGCGGATCGAGTTACCTTCGAGAGGGACGCTAAACAGAGTTGCCCCGGTTATATCGGCCTGTAAAAGACCCGCGGAGACCGGCGACTCGAGGATGGATTTCGCGCGATTAACTTAACCGAAATATCCTCGGAGATGCGCGAGAATCGAATTATTATTCTTGCGTTAACGGCGCTCGGTGAGGCGGCAAGGAAGCGCCATCGAGCCGATAATTTCGACGACGGAGAAAAGAGACGGGGAAGAAGTTTAAGGAAAAGTCCCATTCATCGGCCGGTCGCGGCGAAAACTGACAAAACAGTTGATACCGCAGATATAGCTGTGCGAATACGAATGGACGTCGCCGAATATACGAGGACGGGCAGCGAAGGGGAAGACTCGAGCCTAGGGTCATGAAAAAAAGAGATATGAGAGGATTGTAAAAGGAGAAAAAATATCCGTGGAAGTGAGGGTAAAATCGGGACCAGCCGGGGGAAACGGGAGGAGGAAGAGGGCTGGAAAGAGGGAGGGAGACAGGCAGCGGAACATGCACGTGGAAAAATGTCATCGAGCGATCCTGATTTACAGCGTAGGGAAATCGGCGCGGCGAACTTCGTGTCCGCCGCGGAAACTCAGAAATTTTTACTCGTGGGAATCGGAACTTTCATTGACGTTCGCGGTGGATCGCCTCATTGGACGGAAAAAAGAGGAACTGGAACGGCGGTGAAGAGCGCGCGAGAGAAAGGGGATGAGAGGCCGAGACGGAGATAGACAAGGAGCCAGATGGAAACTGCGAATAGTTCGCAGGACGATTTCTAAGAGGGCGGGACTATTCGACGTGAGGAATTATTTCTGCGAGGAGCGTTACGCAACCGTTCTATTATGATTCTTCTGGAACTTCGCTGGTTCGCGAAATAGCTGGAAATAATGGGTGCGAACCTTTTTCATCGAGTATTCGCGTTTCAACTGTGGAACTGGTTCAACCGCCTGGAAAGGTATATGAAAATAGAAACGTCTACACTGTTCGAAATCTATCGAAGATAAAAAGTATATAATTTTATTAAAACTGAGAAATTATGGAATACGAAGAACTCTGATTCGTTACGACATCCTTCCATCTTCTACATCCCTCGGTACTCAAGAGACAAAAACGGCTTTCGATCTACAAACTCGAGTCCCTACCGATGAAAAAATGTCTCGTTACATTTCCGCACTCAACGAATCAGCGAACTCTCATCGAAACGACAAATGAGCTGGCTGATCAACATTCCTCGTGGGCGGGGCGGCGAATGGGCGGAAGATGGAACGTGCATTTCGTTAATGACGTCACCGATGGCTGTCGGGAATAGAAATGCGCACGGTTGCCTGGTTAACGACCGATTAGCGAAACAAGATTACACGGCTCACTTTAAAGCGCTTTACCGCGGCGGCGTGTCCGGCAAACAACATTTGTCTTTGATTATCATATACCCGTTCGCGCGACGCTATAAATAATGGCCGCCGTGCCATCAGCGGCCCGTTACGCGGCCGAAATTCTCCGCGATTTTTCTCCGGGCTCTTCCTTCTCGGTCTCATTACCATTCATACCAATTAAACGAGTCTAAATATCGCGGCTGCGCGCGCGTGTCCCGCGGCCCCGAGTAAATCATCCGTCGACGCCGTTGCGGAGGTACGTTTACCCGGTCGTAAAGGGACGGCCGAAAAAGCGCGGCGTATCAAATTTTTATATCGTTTTTACGAGTGAACACGGAATAAAAGCGAATCGGGTGTGGTGGGACGTATTGGATGACCGTGATCCGCCGCGGATCTCGCGTACCCGCGCATCACGCCGTTGAATTATGAACGACGGGGTGGGACTGCGCGGACGGTAAAGAGAGGACAGAAGAAAAAGGCAAAGAACGAGAGAGGGGACGCGCGAAACGAACGACGACACCGCGGGCACGGCACGCGGCCCGACAGCTCGCCATTATAACTTTCCGAGGGAAAGCGATTCGGCTATAGTGTGGCTAGGGAGAACGCGACGATCCGGTACGAGTAATTTTGCCTTTGGAATCCTCCAAGCTGACCTATAACAACCCACATCCTCTGCGGCGAATAACTATGCAAATTTCTGTATGGGTCGAGCGGAGACTTCTGATGGCACCCTATACCGTGGACGAGTTACGAGGAAACGTGGCCATAAAAGGCACACACGGTCAAGATTGACCCCTCGGTTCCTGCCTGCCTCTCACTCCATCGCTCTCTTTTTATCCGTCCCTCTGTCGCTTTCTTTCTGTACCGCTCTGTCTCTTTCTCTATCATTTCCTTTTTCTCTATCCGTGCCATCTCCCTGTTCCTTCGCGGAACAAGATGAAACCATTTCAAAATGCATATACACGACTTCCAGGGTAACTCGCGAGCATAAGACGAAGAGGCATAGTCTATCGATAACTTTCTTAACCCTTTGCGGACGAATGTCGACACTTTGCCGAGATCTAACTTTCATTTTTGTTATGTTAAGTTGCGAACAAATGATTCGAATACTCAAACAGCAAGAAACCAGTACATAATTTCCTTATATATTATTTAGGCATTCGATGTGTGATTTGGCAGAATCTACAAAAGGTTTTGTAATTTAAAGAATCTTCGTCCGCAAAGGGTTAATTTCTACCCTCTCTGCACCGGCAGATAACTGCAGTATCGCGACGTCTCGTTTATGACTTCCAGGAGAATAGGCTATGGCTTCTCGTAAATTCATTTGACACACGTCGAGACTTTCCCACCACACGGGGAAAATTTAAAATATTTACCTGACTGCCAACTGCCAGGAACAGTCAACTTGATCAGGAAAACATCCGACGTGGCAAATCATCCGGCAAAGGGAATAATCGTTTCCAATTCAACCAATCACAAAATTCCCTTCTACGCGAGTTCTCTCATTTCTTTTTCATCTCAATACTTTGTAACACAGTGCGCGAGCATCGTTCATTTCATATATCTCAATCCTGTAACTCATTACTCTACGTTTTTCCAAGAATCTAGCTTAAATGAATCAAATACAGTCCACTTAGATTTAAGTCTCATTTGAATCATCCTTAACACTTTCACCAGCCTTAACACTAGACTTACGGAACCCGTCAATTTGACGGATATCAAATTTTCTAAACGTTATTGTGCAATTGCGAATACGCATTGCAACACTCTGGTTTCGACGCTGCAATTTTAATAATTTATACAAACGAACGCATAGTTTTCTAGGAACGATAGAATAAAGTATATAATAAACATTCGTAAATCTAGTGTTAAGGAACGTACGAGCTCTCAATCACTTTCTCTCTACCTCTCCTTTTCTCTCTTCTCTTTTCTCTATTTGCCTCTTTCAATCTCATTCTATTTCTCTCTATCCCTCTCCGTCCTTGTAAACTATCGTGTTCCTCGTCAAACTCGTTACAAGACCTCTCTTTGGCCCAAGTATGATTCCTGTTCTCTGCGCCCGGATCGAACATCTTCTCGTATAACATCCGTTTCCTCTCCACCTTGGTCGCCCGACAAGGTGAGCTCGAATCATTTCATCCCCCCATTCCGTGGCCAGTTCCAGAGGGAACACGTCGGGAGGAAGGAAAAGAGAAAGAAATCACTTTTCCATCACGAGATCGTCTCCGAAGCGGTCAAGCCAGTAATTTCAATGAAATCTTCGATCTCTCGGTGGCATCTCTCCCGGCGATACGGCTGCGCGAACGCGCGGTCGTATTAAACCGGAACCCACCTCGAGCGGTTTTTCGAATTGACAGCGTAAGGACTACTTTTGCTCCATTTTCCGCGTCGGATCGGTGAAACTTCCGTTAATTGAAATTCGCCAGGGTTATGGATGATACACGGTACACCGGAACGTCTCGGGTCTAACGTAATCGCGGACTGTTTCCACACGAAACACGACTAAACGGAGGAGCTTTAGCGTTTATTAAACACTCGACGGTATAAGAGAAACACGAGTAGTCTGTATCCGTCTGCGAGCAACTTCGACGCGTTGATGATGTTTGACGTAGACCCGCCGGGGATTTGTATTATTATAATTCGTAGTTTTTTGGAAACTCGGTTCCATCGAGTTTCGGACTGTACATAGAATTGTTGGACACGCTGTTTTCGATCTGAATGACTGCATTGAAACCAGATATTCATATAGAAAACGATTTATAGAAGCAGATTTTAACAGATACAAGAGTATTCGTGTAACAGGATTAAAATACGATCTAAACAAAACATTTCTTCTCCTATATGCTTCGATATCGAAAATCTTCCGAGGAATATAACTTTAATCACCGATATTGTATATTATTCTCAGTAATCCATCAACTACGCACAGTTTAATCAAAGACGCGTTACATGTTTCCGCGAAAATTACCTCCTACCTGAATTTCATTAAGATCATCGTTATATCTATACAGGGTTCGCTGCGTTCCCTTGTCAGTTTCTAATAATCCAGACCCAGTTATTAATTATGAAGGAGCATCGAAGAACATTACATGCTTGTGTTTCCAGCATGAAGGGAAATTGTGCAGAATAGACAGTAGCTTCCGTAACGAGCGAGTGATCCTTGCAGCGAGTGCCACAAAGACGGCCAATTAGAATACAGTTCCGTTCCATCTGTTCGTTTGAGATCCTCATTGTCCGGACATTCGAAAGTACTCGGAAAAATACGGGATCTTAAGACAAATGGAAAGAGAATTTCGCCCGTAGGAGGCCATTGTTTTCGGTGGTGAGCGACGCAGGGGATGATCGTCTCCCAAACGACGCGTATGATCTCGAGCGTCAGCGAACATGCATCAATCGCGACTGGATCCGGCGTCCATTCTCGCCGTGTCGGCTGGCTTACACCGTACACACCACATATTTCCGCGTGCGCATTCGAGGGCTTACGAGAAGCGTGTCGATAGGTCAATCGTTCTAATTTCGATTGCGTTCGCCGACCTACATGTGGCCGAGCGTGAATCCCGAGCGGTTCTCACCAAAAGGTCTCTCGTTTACGCGGGGGTATAGAATCCAACCGCTTTGACTTTTAAAGGCGGATATATACGTCCTCGCAGGATCATTAATATGTATGTACGACAGGTGTACATATCCTGATAAAAAAGGGTTCAGAATTTTAAAGGTGGATAGTACTATGAGAGTCAAAAGGTTTTGATAAATATGGATCGAAAAATTAATATTACAATATTAATATAAATATTATACTGGGATGTATATAGAAGATGTCAGAGAAAGGTTCAAAGACTGTTAGGATAGATAGAACTCAAGTGGAAAAATAAAGTTTTAATAAATATGAATAGAAAGATTAATATTTCGATATTGATAGAAATGTTATAATATTACTATGACGATAATTTCGAAGTTATAAATAATTTTTTCAATCGAAGCAATCGACTTTCTTCCTTCGTGCGCTCTAAAAATAACGGATTATCTACCATTCAAGGTATATTATATTCTGAATATACAGAATTACTGTGCTAATAACATTATGATAACCGGGAGAGGAACAAACGATGAAGCAATTAATGGTTGTGAAAGCCAATCTCCGCAGCGTTTCTCGTATAAACGCTGCATCGCACAATGCTGATGATTCCGGTTTAGAACACGCCGTAGTCGAAGGGTTAAGCATTTTATGGAATCGGAATTTACTGTCTCGCCCGCTGCGTCGCGTCACGTTCCATTCGTGAGCGACGCTGAGCGAATCGGCGTCGATTCGAATGCCGTTCCGCGGAAAATAATTTCCCCCGTGCCGGTGAGATTGCGGCCGCGACGGTCGTTGCTTCGCGGAAGAGTATCGCCGCGGCTGAATATGAATGAAGAGCGTTCGGTATCGACGGAACCGTATCGACGCGACATTTAACTCCTCGCGTCCCGAGTGAACCGCGATTTCTCCGAGGATCAAGTGAGGAATTACTAGGCTACTTCTATGTGGGTTGCCCCTTGCACTCGGAACATTCGTATCGTTAAGACTTACAATTCCGGCTGTGGAAAATATGCAAATTCTGTCATGAATTTATATATTATATAAATACGTAATCGTACGGGAGAATTTCTAATTGATTTCCGAAGATATTAATTGCGAAACCGATCGTGAATTATTAATTTATTATATCGAAACGATAAAACACGCTATTACGAGCCGTAAGCGTTCATCGGAAGACCGATATAGAAACACTCGAATCTACAGCCTCTTACGCGTATCAAGTGAGTAATCCGATATTCCTCCCGGTAAATTCTGTTTCCAGTTACCGAGGGGATGGACGTGAAACGTTAAAATGTTTCCAGAGCGCAGAGGGGCTGAAAACTAGAAAGAGTATGCAGCGGAAGGGCAGTGCGTAGTCACGTCGAACGGAAAGCGTTACGAGCAGAGGATTTTCCTGTCTAATCCGGATGAAACGGCTTTATACTCAAGGAGCTCCCTCTCAAACGGGAACCCCGCAGTCTCGAAGCATTCTACAACAGTGATTCGCAAACGGTGCTAGAAATAGGTTTCTTTAATTCCCGAAGACGTCGAATTGCTCCGTACGGATCGGAAACGTGCTGCGACGGTCGACGCGTCGGAAAAGTAAGGCGCGCGACTCACCGTGTGCGGCGACCAGTGATGCGGCCAGGTCTTGGTCTCGTGGGTACTACCAACGGCCGGTTGGCTCGCTAAAAACACGACTCGCCTGTCGGTGCTTCCGCTTCCGGTGCCGGTAGTGGTCAGCAAAGCCGCCCTGGCCCTGGAGCCGCCGATGCTCAGCGTAGGCGACGTGTCCATGTTGTCCTGGAAAAAGGAAACGAAATTGAGGAATGACCGGTTCGAATCCTCCGGACGCGGCTCTCCTATCGGAGGAGCGTGGGGCGGTCGAGAAAAATACGTATTTCATTTTTCAGCGAATAGAAGCGAGAGAACTCGCTCAATTTCAATCTTATTCCGGCGAGTTTCAATTACGCGGGATGTTGGTACAGTGGGTGGTTAAGGGTGGCGGGTGGCCCTCGGCAAAGGGGGTCGTCGATTCAAGCAAATTCTGCTAGTTTAATGAACCCTGTTACCGGAACGATGAATGCTCCCGAAAGAATCTCTAGGCGAGCCGGCGGGGCGCGCGTCTTCCGAGCGGCGGCCGCCGCGAGAGATACTTATTAATTCCGGTTTCGTACGAGCGAGCAATTGCGAGCGTTGTCGGCCCGACAAGGGCGGAGGGACGCGGGGCGGCGAGGTTTTAGCGCAATTTTTCGCGGCGGCGCGCGCCGCGTCTATGAAAGAATTTTCTAGCACGTCATTAAGGCCGCGATATTTAAATGTAGGGTCGACCGGGGCGGCACGAGTGCTAGATTCTAATAATTGCCGGTAATGGCGGTGTCTATACCGCAATTAATTGCGTCGGCCGCGTGCCGGGAATACACTCGTTTTATTATCGAGCTTGTTATCGCGCGCTCCCGGAGAACCACCCGCGGCCCCCTAGCTCCTACCTGCGCCCGCCAGCCCTCTCTTCCCGTTAACAACGATTATCGCGATGCCCGTGACAACGCTAACGCGTCACCGACTCCGTCGCGCCATCGCGAACGGGGGAAGAGCGGGAAGAGGGGACGCCGGGATTCCCGCGGCTCGAAAACTTTCCGCCAGGCGAAGAAGGATCGCTGTGTGAACGGTGATTCGAGAAACACGGCCGCCGCGCCATCGTAAAGAAATCCGACGAGGGTAATCGGGCTCGTTAGCGCCGGGGATGAAAGCTTGTCGAGCCGCGGAAACGCGAGCGAACGAGAGAGAGAGGGAGAGAGAGAGAAGAAAGAGAGGGACGGTTCTCCGAACCGAAATAAACTACGGGAGCAAGGAACACGCAGATGAAAATAAAAGACGAGGAAGACGAGGAACGGATGAAGTGGCAGGCTACATTTTTCAGCGGGATTTACGGGTCGTCGTCGGATATTAAGGAGAATGATGCGCGGCCGCGGATCGAGACACGCGACGCGAGGACCGATGAGAAAGCATCCCCCGAGGAACGGGAGGGAGGATGAAACAAGAGTCTTTCGAAGAAACGATGAAAATGAAATTGAACTAGGTCGCATTGGGTGACTGGATATATATATACCTTCTAACCTCTGATATCGACACGTACCTCTTAATTAAATCTTCGAATCCTCCTCGATGCCTAACGCTGACCAAGGCAAGCCTCGGGCTATACGATCTACTGGACACCAGTGGATGCGACTTGTTTTTCCCAAGACTCCACTTACTATTCAGATACATCCACCGTGATCCCTTATCCCGGCCAGCCGCACTTCAACCGGGTAATCCCTGAAGTCGCGTGCACCTAATCGTCATGCCAGCCGGAGGCGGCTGGTGCGGCGGCCTGTTCCTTAAATCGTTCCAGTACGACGTTCGCTCCTCCTCCGGCGCAATTACGGGTCATTACGCGGGGGATTCCGCCGCGTGCACACACGTGAAGCGGGCGCGCCGGCGGCCGGCGGACGCGCCGCGATCCTCCGGTCAGCGAGGTCCGCGGACGATTCCGCGCGGCGGTAATCGCGGCGATGAAGATAATGGCAGGGATATTAGCCAGCGATGCTATCGGTAGCCCGGCTGGCTCTTTAATCGATTTAAAACCGCGCGTCACGGATCCCTCGCGCGTCCGGCTCTCGCATTCCGGCCGCGCGTTCTTTTTTCCCTCGATTTTTCGGGTCCGCCCGGCGAAGCTTCCGGCCGAGCGGTTCCGGCCGCCGCCGGGGGTGACCGCGCGGAAAAGTTCGAGCCGCCCCGGACCGGAATCACGAGCGGCACACTGCTCGCCTCGGCTGCTACAGGGTGAAATTACCCGCGCGCCGCGGATTCGGTTTAATCTGTCAGAAAATTTACTTTCGCCGCCGCGAGCCTCGCGGCTCGCTCACCGATTTTAATTACACGGACGCGTTACATCAATGCCCCTCGCTCCTGCTCGGCGCTCGCGGAAATTTTATCTCCATTCCGCAGGTTCTTTCTTTCCTCCGTTCGCGTCCCTCCTTTTATCTTTGTGCCCGTCTCTCGTTCGCTCACGGCAGACCGCTGGTCAGATATTTCATCGTGCTGCTCGGATAGTCCTCCGAGGGCTTCGTCATCCTGGTTAATAACTATCTTTCCGCGGGACGGATGCGTTCGTCGCGAGTTCACGGGCCGCGCGGCCGAACGTTGCGGAACTCGACGTTTCGACGGGCATGTTTCGCGAGTAAGTCGCGAGAACGCTCCGCTACCGCGCCGGTGTCTCGCGAATCGCTTCGCGGCGACTCCGACGGACGCGCGACGGATCGGAGATCGAGACGATCGGCCGTTGCCCGGGCCCGGCACGACGACACTCCGTCACGGCCAGAACCGGCCGAGCGCTGCGGACGAAATCGCGCACGACACTGAACCGCCAGGACGTCTGCCGGCCGAGGCGAGCCTCCTCGCGGATTCGCGGGCTCACGTGTGAAATTCTTGCGCATGCACCGACGCCTTCTCCCCCTCCCGCCGCCGCCGCTCTTCCCTTCCAATTTCCAACCCCTTCCCGGGCTTCCTTTCCAGGCTATATCTCGTCCTTTCTTCGGCCTCTCCTTTCATCCCCCGCTAAACAGTCTTCGCCTCGCTTCCCTCTTCTTGTTCCTCCGCCACCTGCCCCTCTCGAGATCCCCTCCTACGGCTCGCTCTATCTTATCACCGGCTATCGCTGTTCTTTTCCAACCCGCCGTCCCATTGTGCCTCCCACCCCGCGCGTTCCTTTCTCTCTCCCTGTCCGGATAAGCTCCTTTAGATGGCATCATGCGAGCGACAAGTATCTAGCGATAGCTCCCCGCTTGCCACGGAGCTTAAGCGAGTATCTCGCAAAGTAGATTCGTGTAGATTGACGAAGGGCACGGGAGACGGTGTTCCCGTGAGTATCGCGAATGGACGTACAAGGCACGGCGCGAGGACGACGGAATTATGGCTCCTGAGACGGTACGATGGGGATTGAATGATTTTTAAGTGGATAAGGGAGTGTTCCTTCGTTATGAGAAATGATCTCTGCAGTCTGTAAGGAAAGCCGACAGACTTGAGCGAAACATTGACGATCTAGGCACCACGATTGGTTATCGCGTCTCATTAGATAGTTTATATAATATTGACTAATACAGAGCAATAGATTTAGAAGTAGAAAGGATAAGCAAGATAAACAGTTTTTCTTCACTTTTATATACTTCATCGAACATTCGTCCAATCCAGTTTTCGTTCCCCCTTGACACATCCATCCGCATTACCGACCATCTAATTCAATGACGATCTTCTCGATTGTAACATTCTATTCAATCCAACGAATCCTCCAAACAAATTACTGGACGAATGAAACTAAAACCAGTCACCGAGTTCCTAAATACAACACCATATCTAACTGCATTAAATCACAAAATCTATAGAACTAATTTCATCTTTGCGCTGCAAATGTAGGATTCCGACCGTCACAAACATATGACGTTGGTAGCGAACACGCAAAGATCCCGGCTCACAGCTGGGACACCCTACGATCTTCCGTTCCTCCAGCCGCACAGTGCAGCCAAACGGTTTTCTGGGCAAAACTCAATAACTTCAAAAGTATGAGTGACACAAACAAATGTTTCAAACAAAAGTTGCAAGGTATAGAGCTAAACGTATGGTGGTTACATCTTCTTTACATTACGAGAATATTATGAAGTTTTTCCAATGACAATGGACATTCTGCGTTTCGATTCGAACGTTACATAAGCAAAGAAACAGAATTCATTTGCACAAAACTGTTATTTTTTAAATGAACATCATTTTATATAGCAGAAACTGCTTAGCAATGGTAACCTACAATGTTCGTTATGTGAATAGTCGAACTTCGGGATTCTGTCCACAGACGGCCGCACTGTGATCCAACGCGCTCCCCGTGGAATTCTCGGAGAATCGGTTTTTCATCACCGCGGGATAAATGTCCGGATGATTTTATACCCGCTAATAGAATCTTCGCCGAGGGTAATGACATCGGTGGGCGCTTGTAGAATTTATTAAGTGACCCGGGGATACGATCTTCCGCAAATATGACACTTGTCGCGCGCCAAGGTCGGCGAGGGGCGCGTGAACGGGGAAGTAAAACGTGGATGATAATGCGAGGGGAAAGGAGCCGCCGGGCCACGGCCCGTGGCCATAGGACGCACACGAGCGGTGAAAACAGAAAGTTTATGGAGAGAGGCGGACGCCGCCGGTGAAAAAGGTCCCGGGCGAGGGTGGAAAGCGTCGCAATATCGCGCGCGCAATTTTCTTGTTTAGGTGACAATCTTGTTTATCAGCGCAGTATTAACGGTTATTATTTAACACGTCGACTGCTACGGGAACCTCCAGCGTTTTCCGTATCGCTTATTCTTTCAGGTCGACGAGGAATTACGACGATTGTTGATTATATAGTAATTGTACTATCTAGTTGTTTTCACTGTTAACCCTGGGACATCGGATGTTTTTGACTACTTCACTAGAGATGTTTTGGATCAACATTATTGGTCATTGATTGTTATAAGTAGGTTCTTCAAACGTTTTTGTACGAAATACTTCGGTCTTGTTCGTTTAGTTGACATAATTAACTGGAAATACGAGCATAAGTGGAGGAGTTAAACGAAGTCGTTAATGATATGGATCGAAACAGATTTAGGTATAGTTTCCTTAAATCCCTGTTATGCAACATCGATTGGGTTATATGGTGACATTGTTTTCAACGAATTCGAAAGCGCTAATCATCGGTGGCTACTATGGCGGCCAACGTGTCGAAGATCGTCGCTGACACCCGCGACGAACGGATGGAAGAGCTTTTTTCATGGAAAATCGAGTATTTCTGGGTGAAGGAATTTAAGCGGGACCGATTCCTCCTTGGAAAGTGATCCCTTTTTTGCGAGACGCTGCGCGAAGAAGAAACGTGTCGGAGTTCGCCAAGTTCCTCAGTTCGCAAGAATCCGGAATGTCGAGAAGAAAATAAACTTGGGATTCTTCAAATTGATTATGAACGCGTAATCTGTAGTTTAGGAAGTGTTTCGAACGAGTTTTCATTCCTAGAGTAATACGTCGTATTGTGACAATTGATTTATCAACTTTTAGTTGCCAGCTAAAGAGAAAATTTGAGAAAAATTAATTTTCTCGCTGGCGTATGAATCAAATGAAATGAAATAATCAAATGCGTGACAATTAATCGACCAACATATTAACCCTTTGCGGACGAACGTCGACATTCTGCCGAGATTAGATGTTCATATTTGCAACATTAAGTCGCAACAAATGATTTAATTACTAAAACAGCTGGAGGTCAGTACGTAGTTTCCCTTTTCCAATTATCTAAGCGATCGATACATAATTTAGCTTCATCTGCTGACGATATTCTATATTTGAATGAATCTTCAAAGAGTTAAGAAACCTCTATGTGAGATCTTCATTTCTCAGTTTCCATATTCTCAGGAAAATTACCACTATCCTACAAGTAATCTAATAAGTCTAATTGCTCGGTCAACACGTCGGAAATCGCACAAGACTTCATCAAGGAATCCACAAGTGACAATTAATCGACCAACACATTAAGAAACCTCTACGCGAAATCTTCATTTCTCAGTTTCCATTTTCTCAGGAAAATTATCACGATTCTACAAGTAATCTAATAAGTCTAATTGTTCGGTCAACACGTCAGAAATCACACAAGACTCCATCAAAAAGCGAATCCATCTTCGAGAGGTACCGCGTGAACGTTGCAAGCGTTATTCCCCTCGGTTATATTATATTAAACACATTACCAAATCGTTTATCCGGCGCGCACGGGAAAAATGCTTCCTGCCGCGCGCCACCCGCATCATTATTCCATCCGGTTGTTATTCCGGCTCGTCGACCACGTTTGTTTCGCATCGATCCCGCATTGTTTGCGCATACGGGAGCACCGGCGGGGGAGCGAACGGATGCCGCGGCGCATCGCGGGTACGCGCGTGATCCTCTTTCCAAAATCCGTCTCATACACGTTAGTCAGATCACGAGGGAGACGGTACCTGTTGAAGATCGGTCCGCGGAACTGCCATTCAATCGGCCCTCGTAAAACGTGCGCGGCTTTCCCCGTCGCTCGATCGATCGATTATGTCAGCGGATAAATGGTACGCGAGTAATCGGGATCGGGGAGCCGAATGTGGAAGAAGGGCGAGCCGATTGCGACGGCAGAAGACTCGCCCCGTCGAGACAATGCCGGCCTGAAAATCGAATGGATCGCGCAAACACGCGGGATCGGACTCGAGCATTACGCGAGCCGTTCATTTGCCAAATCGATTGGGTCCACAAATAGAAGGCAGGGGAATCGGCGAAGGAAACGATGTGTCTTTGTTACAGCATCTCAATGGAATATTTGGGTGAGTTATATGATAATTATGAACAGCGTTGACGATTGTGTAGAGTGAGTGAGAACCAAGCGTGGGAATGGATGAATGAATGTGCAATAGATGAACGGCGGACGTGCGTGTGAATGTTCGTGAGGTTTGAAATATTCTAGGATATATTGATTGTCTAAAATATTCATTTTTAGATATTAACGCTGTTGAGTTTAATGAATATAGAATTTTCCAAATATACATAATATGCATGGCGACGAAAGAATGTTCTGGAAGTTGTGCGAGCGAGATGGAAGTATGGGAATGTATAAATGCAGCGAGGGATGCGACGTGAAACATCGCGTACCGTCAAAGTAGCTCGGCTAACAAAGTAGCTCTGCTGAACATAACCCCCCTGTTGGTAAACCAGTAATTCTCAAATTAAAAGGGTAGAGAGCACTATGCTCTAGGTATCTTTTAAAAACCCCCAGGCTCGATCCACAGGCCAGTCCTGTCCAAAAAGAAAAAAAAACGTGGAACATTACGCACCGAAACAGCGAGCGAACGTTGCGTATTGAAAGAGCGAGTGTGCATTACGTACCGAAATATAATTGATCCTACAATAATGACGATGATAATGAGGATGATAATGATAAACAAGCATACAGTGCGATCGATGAAAATAGCGGAGTTTACTCGAACTTGGCACGTGCTCGCATTCGGTTATGGACTTCTGTCGATTTGGGTTTTCAAATGAATATAGTATCATTCCGCGTTGAAAAAAGTTTCGGTAAGTTCGCGATGGTAGAAGAATTACTGAGGAAATTTATTTTAGATTGTGATAATAGATATTGACAGAAACCCGATGAGGTAATGTAAGAATTACCTGTGAATACGATAATTCGCCTTTCACAAATAACATTTAAAAGTTAAACTCACAGAGTATCGCTTTCTGTTAAAACTTTCTTGAGAATTCGTTCAATCATCTGAATTTTAAGTTCAGACTTGATAATAGACTAGTCAAGCTAACAGAAAAAATCTTTAACATTGAAAGGATTGCAAATGCAAGCCGAAACAAGCGAAAAGCCACTATCTAAGGTCATTAAGGTTCAATTTCAGCAATTTTTCAACAGAAACATTGTGATTCCTGAATTTTACTCGCTACTATAGAAAATTTCCAGAAAATCAATACATTAAACAAGTATATATTATTTATGATATATTATCACATAGTATGTATTATATTACTATATACTTCATCACGTAATATATGATATACGAATATACATTTGTCATGTAATTGCATATTATTGTACATTATTATACACCTAACCCTCAATTTACACGGTAGATTGGTTCCCCGAAAATGCCGTATAAATTAAAATCGTATAATTCGAGTCCATAATTCACATTGCAAAGAAATACACCTGAAATAAATTCAACAAATCCATATGAAACAGTAATATTCACTTTTCTGTACAATAAAACATCATATAAATATTTCGAAATAAGAATTCATTAACCCAACAAAATTACATACGTAATTCACAAAACAAACAAAAACTTAATATAGTTTCTCCATTTGTCAGAACTGGCCGCGTCAAAGTGAAATGCAAGTGCCACCTAAATTCTCTCGCTCTTTTTCAACCGTATTAAACCGAAATCGTGCAATTGTATTACAGTCTCATATTTTCTTGTAAACAGTCGATATACACCTGTCTCTAATTTTGGCAGCTCAGACCACGCAAATACCGCACCGCGCGACGGAACAACTGAAAGAAATTCTCGGACAGAACGATCGACGTCGTTTCTCCCCTATTCCGGCCATTTTCGAACCGTCTCGGAACGAAAGACCCGTATCGGCGGAGGTATTAGGTCTCGAGGACGCCACCTACGGTGAACGGAAGTGGGTACTCCGGGCCGATCACCGAATGCCTTTAGGCAGGCAACGATCACGACGCGTTTCGCGCGCGATCCCTCCCCCCGATCGCGCTCTCGTACCTGATTGTCACCGCGAGATACAGCCTGCGATAGTCACTTTCGCGACGACCGCTTCCGATTCCCTCGAGTTTTAGAGTCGCGACGGCGCGCGGTACGCTCCGCGAAATTCTGAACAATCCGGGAACCAGACTTCTTCGGTATGTACTGGAAACCACGGAGTTTCGTTCTATCTCTGATATATCGACCACGAATTATTTTCGTCGTTTTACGTAAGTTCTTTATCTAATTTAAACGTTAAATGCTTTAATGAGCTACATTTCGCGAATTATCCTTCGCAAAGGCTTCACGGATATGCATGTTAAATTTGAGTTAACCAGTTATTTTCGATATGAAAGGAAACGTTCGTTCGCGTTGAAATCTGTTGAGCGTGTAATTTATACGTTAGACTGTAGCATTAAATTATTGAGTTACATTTGTTTAATTAACCCGCGCAAAGGTTTCATGAATATGCTTGTTAAATTTGATTCGATCATTTATTGTGGATTTGAGAGGAATGATCTTGCGCTACATTTTGCTCGAGAGTTTCGGAATACTGTATTGTTGTTGTAAAAAATCAGACTAGCTTTGTTCGTTTCTGTCGGTTCTTTAAAGAACATATTCTGAACGAGATTTGGAACACTGGATAACGTTATTCGAGGGGAACGAATGCCCCGATTTTTCAGCGCGGCGTATTCATAAAGAGTATTCGAGCGTTGAAACGATTATTCTTCGGCGTCCTAGGGGAATAATTCGGAATTATCCTTCCCGACAATTGCGCGGCAAATATTTGTACCAATTTCGGTTCGGAAATGGCTGGATTTTACAGTTACACGGACAACAAGTCACTGTTTGCGTTTGGTTTTTTGCTTCACTTTCCGACTGACAACAACAGGATTTATTTACGATGCGTTACCGCCGGTTTATCTGCTGGTTTCACTGTAAATTTTCTTCTTCCGATATAATCTAGTAATTTATATCGTCGAGCAAATGAATAACGGCCGTGCTTTTTAATTGCGCTAATTACAAACTGGTTTCGCTCGATCTAAGGAGACCTTCGAAACGATTAGAAGGGATGTTAATTTTATAATCATGAAAGTTGTCATCCGATCGATACTTCGCACAAGTGTTAATAATTTTATCGTATTCATTGCGTTTCATATTTTTATGTTATTGTCATTTCACTAAATTATTTATACTGGCCGAATTTGCTTAATTCCGCTTGCGGTCACCTGGAGATCCAAATATACTCGGACCTGCCCGCTGGCGTCCGGCTTCCCAAATCTACCCAAATTTGCTCAGGGGCGCTTGCACTGTATATTGAATCGGTGGCAACGTACTATGAATTTTTGATCAAGATTGTATAACATTATTTTCTATTAATAGTTCATTTCAAATTTACGAGCTCACGGAATAGAATATAATCACACGAAACAGCATAAACTGTGCAATCTGTTCTACAAGCTAATAACAAGCTAATGAATTCAATTATGTTTCGTGTCAATCGGAAAGTTTCCACGATTTTCTAAAATTGTCTCACATCTGAATATCGGACTCAGCCGATGGTAACACATTCTACTCAATTTATTCATATTCAGTAAAACTGCCGCTTCAATATAAATCTAACAATGCCACACGCCTACGTCAAATGTCACAATGCTCATCAACAATGCGCAACACAGGTCGCACATTAAATAAAACAAACGACCACGAAAACTCCGAATCAATATTTCATCCCATCAGTCGGCCACAAACGGCAGCTTCAAAATACCCTCCATGACCCAGTGACCTTCCTGGCAACAAAAGACACGTCGAAATATCACGACTCGCTAATACACGACTATTTCCACGCGAAAATCCCTTTGGAATTCAAACACCGCGTCACAAATCTTCGCCAAACAGAAAACTAACACTACCTACCGACTCGACTATCATAAAAATCTCACAATCCAACCAATTTTCATAACAAAACAAGCCTCTCACAGAGACTCTCTCAACCTTTCTCCATAAAAGATTAACCCTCTATGCGTTAACCCTCAGAACTCCAAAGTTTCTCACCAAAAACATCCAACAGTTCCCAATGCCACACACGCATTCCTTCGAAACTAACCAAAAAACACCCATAAAGAAACACATCCCTTTCATTCCAATACGTCACACGTTAACAAAACGCCACAATTCCAGTACATCGAATCAAATAACAACAGCCACCCCTCGAACGAAGGTTAAACCCAGACCGGGCGCAAAGAATCGCGCGTTCCTACGGGGAGGAAGAGAGAAAGTGACGGTGGCCGTAAAGCGAAACCGGATACGCAAATTAATTCGCCAGGCAGTTACGGGAGCAGTTTACAGGAATCGACTCCGCCGGATCTACCCGCGGCGGGTAGTCGCTCGTAACGGGGGTCTATTAACGACGGGGGAAGAGAAAGGAAAAAATGGTCTCCACGGCGAGGAAACGAGGGTACTCGCCGGAAGGGGACGGTGTCCCGATGTCTCGTAAAACGCGATTTTATTCGAGGTTGAACAAATTGAAACATAAGCCGCTCGTAAGTCTGTTCCCTATCTGCAACAGCGCCGGTGCCCTCCGCCGCTCGAGCCGTTCGCTATACGCGCCTATCCGTCTTCCCCCGGCGCCGCTGCCCCCCGCACGGTGAATTCCGCGCGCGCGGATCTTTTATTACGGGCCGCGAACACGGACAAGGACAAGGTTGTGGCATTTACGCCACGGGGTTATCCGTATCGCGCACATCCCGGGGGCCGGGAGTGATACACCGATGCCATCCGGCTGAATTTATTCCTCGTCGTGGGGACCGGGCTATCTCGTTGCATAAAAATTTTACTCTCACCCGGCCCCGCGCGCTCTCGACCGGGAAATATAATATCACTGAAAATTGTATACGGCGAGTGACTCGAACCCGGCTTTTATAGTCCACGGGAACAGGTATGTGTGCCGGGGGGAGCGTGTTCGAACGGCTATCGGCCGGAATTAAAAGTCCGCGGGGGACTACCGGCGCTGTTTCGTAGGTCGTTACCGGGAGAGCCGAAGAAAATGAAAGGGAGCGGAAGGAGGGGAAGGTTCGAGTGGGAATTGCAGATGTAGAAATGTTGACGCCCCGGTAATATAGGGCGAGCCGTAAAGTGGAAACTTGAGGTACTGCTGGTTATAGAAGTTGAGAAAGAAAGGGGGCTTTGATTAGAAGTTTCGGCACGAGTCGGTGCTCCTGGGCTCTGAGTCGGAATTTTGAAGCGAATGGTCGTAGACATCAGCCAGTTTTCAATGTTTGTTTTACACTTTAAATATGCATATCGATTTCAAGATAATCTAATTTTTTCGATGTATTCTAACCATCGCCACGTTCGCTCCCCGCTCGCCCACCGTAGAATGAAGAACGGTGAACGCGGAAGATTCCTCGGGTCAGCGGAAAATAGAAAATTTTCAGATGAAACACTACGGAAGCAGCTGCCGCCGGGTAGAACGAAATTTCAAAACATGGAATTAGAGTCGGCCGCGGCGCCGAGGCGGCGACGGACGCGGGGTCGCGCAATTAAGAAGAGACGGCTCGGTCCCTGTGAATTAAAAGCGTCAGCTCGCTAAAAGATCAAGAATCCCCTTGTGTTCCTTGGCCCGTTGTTATTTCTATCCGCGCACGCTAACCACCCTCGAGTCGTCCCCTTTCCTCGCGCGACCTTCGCGCGACTTCTTCGAGTAATGCCATAACCTGGCCGCGACCGAGGCGGAAGCTCGCGCGCGACGGTAGAGAGGGAAGCGGGGAAATGGAACGATGGAGGAGAAGAAGAGGAAGAAGAAGCAGAAGGAGAAGGGTGGATATAGAGGGGAAAGAGGAGGGAGCCGGTTAAAAAGTGGAAAGACGGGAGGGAAGAAAACGGTGGCCCGTGAAAAGGGGTAGAAGGATGGAGGGAATTCTCATTCCGATTCTCCTATTCCTCCTCCCACCGGTCTGCCGCTCCTCGTTCCTGGATTGAAGAGGCCTTTATGATGGGATACCGCTTTATGGCGCACAGCTTCGCTGCTATTATGCGTGCATCGGCCGGTCGGAACGTCGATACAGGGCGGCGGAGGAGGAGGCCGAGAGAGTCAGAAGGGAGGAGAGATGCCGGAGATACGCGGCTGTATGGTTTTCGGCGCTCGAGGGTCGAAGGGAGGTGAGCAACGGCGGCGAAGAGGGAAAACGGAGGAGGGAAAGCTGCTGGTACGAGTCGGAAAGAGGGCTGCGGAGGGTTGCGCTTTGGACCGCGGCCTCGGCCATTGTCAGGATAATGAAGCCAAGGCGAGATTTCTCCCCTTTCAGTGGCGCGCCCCAAACGATATCTCGAATGACTGATTGTGAGGTTCCTTTGGAGCTGAAAAGCCGCGCGTACGTGCGGCTGTACGAGCGCGTGCACGCGAGCGAGCCGTATCTCGATCCGCCGCGTCGTCCCGGTGAAAACAGCGCGGCGAATCCTTTTCGAGGCACGACCGGCGACCCGCTGTGTTGAATCGACGCGGATTATAATTAATATTAAACGTGTGATTCGAGGGGATCGAATATTAATTCGCGAAACACGCCGGGAGAGGCGGGCCGGCGGGCGGGTTGGGAGGGTTCGGACGCGTCGCGCGGAAATGCTCTCGCAGGTAACCTGTTGATCGTTATAAAATTCGAAAACGCGGCTCGAGTTTCGACGCCGTGCGCCGAAACGGGGAACGTTCAGCGAGCGGAACGCCTTCGTGACTGGAACGTTTGATGCTCATCAACCGGTCAATCTTAATTAACGGCGCGGCGGGATCGGCGATCGGCTAAAAACAATCGACAACGGTGCCGCGGTGCAGCGCGCGTACGTTCCGCAAATATTGCCAGACTTAATCGGACTGGATGCGCCGATTATCCGCTTAACGTGCATTCTGGGCATTAAACTGCAACCATAAATGCGTTTCGTAGATGCGCCTGGAAATTGCTGGTTTCTAGATTATTCCGGTGAACGATGGGGAATCGTTTGAACTTCGAGCTGGGTAATTGTAACTCGTCGCAGACGGCGGAACGGCACGGACGAAAATGGTATCGATGGCTCGGAATGTCGTTTAATCTTCCGTGAATCTTGCGGAGCGGGACAATCTTCGTCGACTCGGCGGAGAAAGAGAGAGAGAGAGAGAGCGAGAGAGAGTGAGAAAGGGACTGGGAACGTCGACCGACTTATTACGCCTGTTGCGAGCTAGAGTTTCACCTATCGCCGGCCGTACACTCTCGCATATTTTAAGCCGGCCATTTTTCAGCATTTACGCTATACGTCTACGTCGAATTTGCATGAACCAACGATTCCGGCCTTGTTCCCGGAAAACTTTCGGTGTTTCTATGCGGCGCCGCTCGAAAGTCGTTTGAGTACCGCCGCCCGTCTCTCTATCTCCGCTCCGCAACTCGTGATTGACCGTCTTTCGGCCGGATCATAATCTCTCTAATACTACTTCCTCCTCTCGCCGTCTACGAGAACCGGCTCTTCCCCGTGTAGTTCCCGACGCGTCCAATTCCTGGCCAGTCGACGTGAATTAACGCTGTGAACGCTTTGCTCTTGTGTGAGTGAAAAATATAGATATACACCGGTTGGAATAATTAATGGTAAATCTGCTGAATCGTCCACGTTACTCAAATCTTCGTCTGAATATCAAAGTGCACTTTCAAAAATGATTTTTGTTAAACGCGTTTTACCTCTCTTTATCATTCAACTATGAATCTTCATTTTATACAAATTTCTTATCATTTGAACTTTGCGAAATTCGGAAGTAGCTAGAAATTTAGTTAAACGTTCGTTGCGACACGTATTTCCACCACTCTTGCAGTCAATATGTAAAATTGAATGAAACGAATATTTTAATGTCGCTGAATACAATTAACACAGTTTGAAGTTCGAAGATTTCATGAGTAGTACGAGTCGAAACCTCGAGGAACAACTCGTTCGAGCGATGAGAGACACTGGCCTAATCCTAATACACGTCGTCTTATTTATGCAGCACCGCCGTTTCGCGGCGCAACGCTGAAGACCTTAACGGCTTTCAATTTCCGTTGGCCATCAATATTATTTAGTTTAGTTTGGACCACCTTCTCGCGCTCAACCCACCCCTTCGGCATGCTTCTCACGCTTTCGCCAAGGAAATTACTTGTCCTCTCCTACCCTCCCACCAATCCAACCTTTACTGCTCCCTTTGCGCTTCTGCACCCCTCAAGGTACGAAGATACTTCCTTTAAGGGCGTTTGTCTCCCGACCCTCCCGCCTCCCGTTCGTCTCCCAGCAATACATGATCGAAGATTCCCAAAGAGGTATCTCTACGAGAAAAACTTTCTCACTTAACGCGCCCCGACATCGCGACACGATCGACAGCGACTGTTACAAATTGCTCGGGTGCACTCGCACACTCCCAACCTTTCATACTTTAGCATCCGACACGATTTCTCTTGGACGAAATAAACATTCAGTACTTATCTTGCAATTTATCACTCCGAGACTGTAATACTTTATCATTAACACGAAATCTACCGAGCAAACAGAGTGACTATTTTTCAATTTCATATCAAAATTAGAACACGTTTGATGAGACCCGAAGAGTTTCCTAGTCTTGCATCTGTACAAATATACAAATTCAATTATAAATCCTTCTTCGCTTTCGTAATCTGAATACTTGTAAATTAAATATTCTGAAGTGGGTCAATTTGATTCGTTCGGTAGTTTAGTGTTAAACTGAAGAAATTTTTCGATAACTGACAATTCTGGGCAATGAATTATGAATGGAGTTAGACAGAACTCGTATTCAGAAGATATCTAAACGAACGTTTTCACAATTGCATGTAACTACCGTTTGGTCTTGTAATTAAATATGCACACGAACGGATCGCAGTGGAGAGATCAGGTAACTCGAACTCCAGAAAATTCTCGTTCTAGCGGTAGCCAGATAAAAATTTCACGTACCACCCTCTTACTACCCAAACCCCGCGCCTAAAGTTCAGTGGGGATCGAAACAACATGGCAAACGAAACGATCTCGTTGGCGAACACGAGCGGTTTGTAAATGGAAATCCTTCGAACAGAAATAGAGCTTCGAATTTCCTATAGAGATACGATTTACCGCGCGCCATGTTCGCGTTCCCATTAACCGGGGAAGTACGATATCCGTGAACGGGTTGGTTAATCTCGCGCGAACTCCACACAACAGGCCAAGTAAACGGACGAACGCTGGAGTTGAACAGTTTCGGGTGCTAATATCGCATTCGCTGCGTCTTGATTCCTGAACAAACTCTGTGTCTTACATTCAGCTTTCGACGGAGTCTACGTTTTCAAAATACCGTATGTTTCCATGTAAATCCAAGTACAACTTCTTACAACATATATAACCTCCACTAGTTCGTTGTATTCTTTTGTACTGCGACTGACCAGTGATGCTCTCAATATTACACAAAAATCAAGCAAATAATCTATCGTCATTATATTACACAAATTATAAATAATATATATCCCAACTTATATACTAATATTTTGAAACGAGAAGAACAATTAATTCTCACGAATAAATCAATTTAGAATACCGGATTGTTAGAGGTCAAACCTAAATAGCGAATTCTAGACAATTTTCATTCACCAGCGGTTACAGTGTTTAATAAAAAAAATAGATACACGTAATCGTTCTATATGCAATTACCAAATTCCCCGGAAAGTAACCTACAATTCTTTCTTAAAACCTCGAACCGAAACTCCATTAGAAATGAAAATGTCCAGTCATATGAGGGTCAACCGAATTTCCCTCGGCTTTCTCACGCTCGCGCGGAGCAATCGGCAAGCGCGGCGAACGAAACGAAATTACAAACCGATTCGCCGGGCCTGTGTCCACAGGGAAACCGGAACGTTTTACAAGTTCCCGGTTAGAGAGGATCGCTCGATCGCGCGCCTAACGCGTTCCTCGTGCACCTAACCCCCGCGCCGTCCGCCTTTTACCCGCGTTTACGTTTTACGTCACGTATGTCCTCTATTTGCTGTACGATTTACGTTCTCGATTTTGCGTCCGTTGATTTTGCACGCGTAACTCGCGCCGCGCCGCGCCGCGCCACGCCGCGTCGCGCCGGGAATCGGGGATTCGAGACACGCGCTCGATCGGAAAGCGGACACGGCCGTTCGTTGTCGTCGTCGATCGCGCGGACGATGGAACGTGAACAACGGGAACGAGGTCGGCCGCGCGAGGGGTTGTTCCGCGTCGAAACGAGGAAATTTAATGAAACGCCCGTGGGAACAACGATTTCGCTCCCCCAAGCCCCCCCTGCCGCCACCCTTTTATGTTTGATCTGGTCGGATTACCCCGTCGGTGGCGGCCGCAAAGAAACAGGTGCACCCTAGGCGATGAGCCAACCGGTTTCCCAGACGGATTTTTCTACAATCTGCCGCAGCCGGACCCGCGCGCATAGAGATGGCCGCCGCGCCGCGCGGCCGTTCCTGAGATACTTCCTCAGACCGATACTGGCAAGACAATGGCGTACTTTGTGGCGCCGTGATTAAAACAAGAGGCCGGAGCCGAACCGGGAGAACGAGTGGCGGGCTTGGAGAGCCGGCCACTCTCGCCTCTCTTCTTTCTCCCCGGGCTGGCCCGGGATAATGGCCGGCCAAGAGGGAAAAAGAAAAACCCCCGGGCGAAGGAGGGAGCACCAGTTACGGAAAACACGGGTACGATGGAATCGGTGGGCGGCGGCCGGGCGGACGGACGAGGGAGAACGGGAAAGGGCGAAGCACAGAAAGACAGAGTTTCGAGTTCTTTTCATTACCAGCGAGGCTCACCTCGGCAACAATGCGGACCTTCGTCCCCGTGCGCGCCGCTGTTCTAGCCTCGACCGACTGTTTAATACGCGCGCGTATGTAGGCTACGTATCCATGCAGCTAGATGTACAGTGCACCACACCAACGGATGCTAACCTATATTATGCCGAAAAGTTCCCGTCGCTGTACAACTGACTGGAACTTCGGATATCGTGATCGTTCATGGCTGAAACAGATGACCTTCCTAGCGAGGATTCGAACGGTATCTTGTCGCGGGTGAATGTTGGACGGCGTGGATTCAGGGAAGTGTATGGGGAGCTGGAAATTTGAATTGTGGGTGGATAGTGATTGCCGAATGTTTTAGGATGTGTGTTGTTGAACTGAAGATTTTGAGATTTTAGACTTGGGGACTGTATTTTGTGTAGGTTCCTTGTGTTGGGATTTGTTGAAGTTTTGTCGGTGTTGAGGTTGCTTGGGTCCTTTTTGATTAGTATTAGATTCATTTTTCTATGAAGTTAGGGGATCATTGTTTCGAAGATATTGCAGGGAAAATTGTTATTCGTGTACCTGCTCCTTTTTTAGCAGAATCTTGAATGTATAGATAAACTGAAGGTCGCAGCAGGATTGATATAGTTCGTTGCATTCGAAAGACGCTCGTGATAAGCGTACACAGCGCCGAAAATTAAACTAATTGGATACAACGAATAGACCGAATTCGTTGAACCATTAACATATACAGCCCTCGCCCTCCAACGCCCCAACAGTTTCCCCATCCCCTTTACTACATCATCAGAGCTCGCTGATGGTGCAGCGGATACCGCACGATTGGATCGGTGATCGGCGCAGACACGATAACGCGGGGAACGGTCTGAATAATGATCAGCTGGTGATTATGCACTATCTATTAACTTGGTTCATGCTAAATCCATGAAAAGGAACGACGACGAATGACACGCGCATCATTCATGGCGTTCGCGCGTGCAACGCATACCTAAACATTCGCAACGCGTCGATCGGATCTCCTATAGAATCGTATCGTGTCCAGTAATCGAGCAAGATTCATCATCCTCGTTTTTTTTTATTTGTTTGCAACGTTTCACAACAGAGACCCGTCTGGAAAGTTGGAAAACGTGACATTGAACGGGAGTTCTGGAAAGTGCGACGTTGACGAGGATTCCCGAAAATAACGTTGGAAAACGTGATATTAGAGAGGAATCCCAGAAATCACCGAATATTTTAGGAAGTCATAGAATTTTCGAATGCTTCGAATAGTTGAAGGACCCCGGAAAGTTTCGGGGACTTGGAGAGCTTCGGAAGTTCCTCAGGTTTCGAAGATACCTGGCGGTTCCAGGGATTTCAGGGTCGCGCGAAGATTTCCGTAGATCGAAGGTCTACGGAGGGCTCCAAAGGATTTGTGGTCTCCATGGATCCCAAAAATCCAGGAACCTTCGACACACCCGGGATCTTTGGAATTCGGCGCGACCTCTGAACCCTCTGAAACTCTCGGAGACTTCGAGACCCTTTGGCACATTGATCACACGCAATCTCTTGTACCCCACTGGGACCGTTGTATGTCTCGGTATCTGCTCGAGTCCAATGGAACCCTTGAAATCTTTAGAAATACTCTGGACCATTAAAATTACACGATCACTTACAAATTTTGTTACTGCGTGTACCATTGCAAAGTGTTGCCTCGAATAATTGCTTCGTCGTATTTGTAAATTAATAATACCACAATTAAATTACATACCGTTCATTTTTACAAATTTACCGTTTACTATTATTACTGTGTTCAATATTTATGTACTTGGATTAAAATATTTTAGAAAAAACAAGAAGACGTACCCTTAAACAAAATGACACAGCAGCACCGAGAAAGTCTAAAAACTCGATTGAAGCGACAAGTACCGCAAAAATGCAGAATCAATTAACCGCGTTCGTCAAGCACACCCATCATATTTCAACTCAAAATAACACTACTTTTCTCAACAATTAAGAGTGACCTAAATGCCGCAACACTCGTGAATGTAAATGCCAATAACAGCAATGGCCGTCCCATATTCTTAGTATTATAAATAAAAAATATACTAACGCTATTCTGAAAGTATGAAATCTCGACCGATCTACGTAAGAATCGACTAATTAACACAAATAAAAGAACTCCTTCCGTTCTCCATTGCCAATTTCAAAGTAGTTATTCATTTTTGCCGGTAAACACGTCATTCTCTCCAATCTCGCATTATACATTCGAATATAAAACTCCATTCGTCCCATTCAACGCGATTTCATTACCCGCGGGAGACTTTTAAAATGAAATTCCACAGTTCACTGTTTAAAGAACCGTTTATCCGCGCGCCAGATATTATTTGTCCCAATACCAGCGACGAACACACAGGCCATTCCCGGAAGCCGTGCGAACACGCGGGGAGATACCGTTCGCAGGAAAAAAAAGGATCAACGGTGCGGTTGGTCGCCGGCCCATAGCCGTTCCCGCCGTTGAGGGCGCAAGTTGTCCCGCGGAAGTAGCGAAGAGAGGTTTAAGTCCGACTTACACGATATCTACTCCGCACACTCACCGGGCACTCTATTTCGCGACGCGATACTGTCCCCCGCGGTTCACAGTCTGTATTAAAATTCGCCGCAACGGCGAGGCTGTCTCTCGCAGCGAGCCGCCCCGAAAACGGGCGCAAAAACGTACTCGCAGGCCCGCGATTAGATTATATAGCGCATTGTGGGAATTCGTGTAAGAAGCTTGTAGGATGAAGATATAATCGTCCAGGGCGAATATCGATTCCACCGCCGACGCGAGGAAAAACCGTGCATATTCAGGCGATCGAATCATGCCGGAACGAATATTATATCCGAAAGACCTCGAATAAAATCGGTACACTATCGCACCGATCAATTCGCGATCAAGAAACAGTAAAGAACCAGGGAACGATGAGAAGAAGCATTTCGCGTAGAAAGAAAGCGAGAATAATATTCCTTTTTTCGTTAGAAAGGGTCCTATCGTTACCCTTTTTCAAAATAGATCTCGTGATAATTTAAAGTAATTTATGCACAGAACAATTCGCGATTAAGAAATAAAGAATAAGAACGGTAAGAAGAAGCGTTTGGCGTAGAAAGAAAGGGAGAGTAATGTTTCTTTTTTTTTTTTTAAATGTTCTTTCTTTACCTTTTTTCAAATCAATAGTTTTCGCGGCCGAGCGCGCGTTGTAATTTATGTACAGCCGATAAAGCCGTGTCGAAGCGTTTCCAAGGCGCGTCATCTTCGTTGTCAAACTGATTTCATTTTGCGGTAACAAATGTAGGATGGACTGCGCACGCGGGCAGTTACACGCGTCAAATTAGCTCGGCCGGCTCGTCCATTAGCCCCGCTCCGTAGTATTATGTCGTTCATCGGCACGGATTTATCGCAAATCCATCGTGAATTACGCGTTCCCATCGGTTTTTCAATGTCCGTGCGAGCGGCGGTCGCGCACCCCCGCCTACCGGTTGCCTACGTCAACTTCCAAATTTCCGGGCGAGCGGCGACGCGCGCGGGGCGCAGACTATTTGTGATATCTACGAGGAATTGGACCTTTCTGGCCGAGGGCTATGTTCGGCCGGGACAGCTATTTCCGATGTTGATAAACGCCCAAGACAGAGACGCGCTCTCCGACTACACGCCGTTTAATACGGCGAAGTGTTTCGGCGCTGGGTCGCGTCGCCGTTTAACCTCTCGGGTTTAAAGGTCGTTGTTCCTTCAGTATACTAAAAATCCGTGAACTTGAATATTCGTTGATATCAGTGTTGGTATTAGAAGACAAACGTAGTAAAGAAAAATGGAGAACACTGTAATTAACGCTAAAACTACCGAGCGGTTAAATTGACTTTATCAAATTCCTTTATTTGAAAGAGATTTCCAATTTCCTTAATAATTTCTTGTAGAAACATCTGCTGTCTTTCTAATGATTGCAGAAAGAAGGAAGCAGGGATGAGTGATTTTGATTTAGTTTCAGTGTTCAGAATATAAACTGTTCCGGCACAAATACGAAATTACTTCAGAAAAGACGTCAGCAAAGTACTTCCCAGACACAGCAAATTAAAAGAGATAAATACACCGATCCCCGAGAAATAAAACAAAAGAATCGCCATTGACGAAATGGCGATCCATACGACACACAGGAATTGTCGTCGAGAGGTGAATACACGCAAGCGACCTTCGACCGATTGTTCCTCACTCCCGCTTCGAAGGAGAGAACTGAAACTAGTGGGTAAACGGTGAAACAATTTTCGCATAGCCGACTTTATACCAGCGCGAACCGCGGGAACGTCTAGCGAAAGGCGGAGAGACGACGGAACAAGAAAGAAGAAAACGAAGAACGAGGAGAAGGAATCGATGTTTCATTTCGTCGGCGCGAAATTAAAGCCGAGCGTGTTCCGTCGTGTTTCGACGCGCGGTATTATTAATTCCTCCGCGCCTTCCTTTTCAAAAGCGTGATACGCGAGCACGTTCCGGTCACGTCGCTTTCGTAAGTGAGGGCGGCCGAAAAGAAAAGCCCGCGGGGGAGGGGGGTGGGGGACAAAAACGACGGAGAAGATAAAAGGAGGAACGTACGGGAAGCATTGCGGAGAGAAATTCCATCGGTGTCGCGATCGAATCGTCCCCGCAAACGGAGTCGCCGTAATATTTGGTCCACCCCCTGCCCCAGCCACCCTCCGCGCCGGATCGAACCTCGTCCCATCGCGCTGTTCCGGGAATCGATTTACGCGAGAAACCGACATGCATCTTGCACCTTCGACGCAGTGACAATCAATTTAGAGCGTACACGGGGCATCGGGGGTCGTAGACCAGACGCAGTGGCTCTCATTTCTGCCCGGCGCGCCGCTGGTAAGACACACCGACCGGCCGCGACCCCGGAAATTGAAAGTCAGTGACGTGACATCCGGCCAAGCCTCCCGGTAGCTTCCCTCAGAAATCTCGCGCTAACGAGTCAAGCGAAAAAAGCCTGGCTCGCGGGTACCGCGACTTCGTCATAGACACCGCCCCTCTTTTTCCCACTTTCCAGGCCGGTTTCCTCATTTTCATCTACCGAGCGGCGCGTTCCCCGAGCTTCTCCCTCTTGCAGAAAGCCGTACCCTTATCGTAGGAACGCGACTTCACGAGTCGGCGACGGTGAACGATGTCGGGACGGGCTCGATCGCGACGCGACGCGACGGGGCGAGTTTTCCATTAAATTCCCCTTGTCGATTCGTGCTATCTCCAGCCGACGATCCGACCGTTATAATCGATTCGGCCTGATTTCGGTTAACTGCCGTCATCCAAAGTTTACCTGCGCATCCCCGGACGGCCGAGCAAGCCGTACCCTATTTGCGTCAAACATCAACTCGTTTTCGAGCCGCGCGAAACAGCGTAAACCTCCGGCGCGTGCGGGAAAACGTTCGCGGTGAAAATTTCGCGTGGCACAAAAGCGTCTAACTGAAATGGAATTTCAGTGGCGTGTCTCCGTTCAACGTTTCTCCGGCGAGAGCGAGCGGTACACGGAATCGAAGGACGCTTCAGCTTTTTTTTTCCCGCCGACCGAGCCGGTCTCGTGTTCCGCGTCGGACGCGCTTAGGGTTCGCCGATTTTCTTAGTTCCACGGCCGATTGTACGGAGGGAAAAAGTGCGAACGCAGGCAACGTGGAAATTTCGAGCGTCCGGACACCGGCTCCAATCGGAGCCTGTCCTATCGGGCCGACATACGGGGAATCTTTCGCGGTTTTGCTGACCGTGGTTTAATTATTTGATCGGGGACTCCCGATTAGACATTTTAATGGAGCCGAATGGTCGGTCGATCAGTTGTGTGTCGTTTGCATACGATTGACGCGGTCACGGAAACCCGCGTTATATTGCTAACGAATTCTCGGCCGATGACGCGGTTCTACGTCATTATACGTTTCCACCGGTCTGCCGGGGGTTTTATGCTCCCCGGGACGTTATCATTCGCGTTTATGGTCGCCGCGGCAGTTTGAAAGTAAATTAATGCTGCCACGTGTGGACACTTTATTAGATGTTTATTGTGTAATTAATTAAGTGGTTTTATTGCTTGTAAGATTTATGCTCGAGTCTTGCGTCTGACGCTGTCACCGGGGATTGATGTGAATTTCGCCTTTGCGTCACTTTGTTTCATCGGCTGCAAGAGTCTGCAATTTATCTTCACCTGCTTCGTCTAATTTCGACCGAGTAAGAGTCCGACAAGTGTTCCCCAACGAGATCGTCGACACAATCGAAAGTTAATCCTCGAGCTCGACTCGTCGCGAGTATGTTTTCAGATTAAATTCCACGTTTGTACGGTATCACATCGAAATATCCTTGCCTCGTCGATAAAGAATGCGACCCGGGAAAGTGGCAGAAACGAAGAATTGTTTGAAAACCCGATGAAAGATAAGCGTGATAATCGATTTAGCACTGGATTCGACAGAGACGCGCAACGAGAATAGAAACGACGATGTTTCCAAAGAGAAGTGTTGTTCCCTGACATTTCTATCCCTTCGTATGGGCCGTCAAAGATGAAAAAGCTTTCTCGCCGGGTAACTATTTTCGAGTTGCAGCGGGCATGTAACGGGTGACCCGCGGTGAACGACTTAGGAGTACGTCGAGAACGGAACACGGGCGCACAGCGTGTGGAATCACCGTGGAACGTGTGTTAGAGGCTGATTGCGTCCGGCCGAGATGATTGCTTTTCCCGTGACTATGGCAGCGTACACGCGCACACAGGGAAACCGGGAACGTAGACGGCGCTCGGCTACACGGCCGTTTGCGCACGTGCACGTTTATCCACCGACGATTACCGCGCCCGCACACACCGCCGATGTTTCAATATTCCGATAGTTTATTCGTCTGGATCGTTGGACGCCTCCTACTGGCGCAAAATCACTTCGATTTTAGTTAACGCTGCCGCTCCGCGCGCGTCTACTACCAAATGACAAACAACAAGCCCCTCACGCTCTCCGTGCGTGGAAAACGATTCCTTCTGTTCGCGGATTTTTTTCATTTAAACGTATCGGACGCAACGAACGAAACCTTCCTCGAATTTTGCGCTATCGCGTCAATCGAAGTTTGCTCAACATTCGACGGACTAACGGATATTTTGAATTATAGAGATCGACCGATGCCCCCTGAATAATATTGAAATTAGGGAAAACCGTTGGGGAATATTTTGAATTAATAATATGTGTTGTTTAATATTTGGCTTCGAAAGATTGATGTTTTTGACGAACAGCTTGAACGTACGTCCGTTTCGTTGAATTTAATAAGTACCACTGTTTACAGTTCGTGCGCTGCACCGTGAATTATCCCCAGGTCTACTTTTCGATCTCATTTTCCTCGCAAACATCCGAGAATTTACGGGAAGCGTTGTCAAGAACGCAACTCCGAGTTGACTATGTATTTTGTATTCCATGTAAAGCTGAATCATGTCGAACCATCTCGGTTGTTTAAGTGTTAAAGCAGATGGGATTTCTGCGTCCCTTAATACACGGAATGATCTCAAACTTTTACCCAGCGAAACGTGGCAGCTAACTTTGAATTCCCTGCACCACTTCGCTTGAACCTATAAAACGAACCGTTCTCCCTTCCACTAACGAAGGGGTAAAATCGATGGAAGATCATGCATTTACCTTCACTCGTAATAAAACATTCGTATATAATATTCTACCGAAAACAGATATCAATGAACTACACAAGCCAAATTCCTCGCAGATATTTTAATTACAATCAAAGAATTTACTAAAATGAAATAGAATCAAAGAATTCATCAACACCAGATTCACAGAATCAAATCAAACATTACTCACTAACAGTTCAACTCGACTTTGATTCGTGCAGTTATACGAACACACGTTGCAATACTCTAGTTTCGAAGCTACAATTTCCACGATCTATATATCCGAACACATAGTTTCCTAAGAACAATACAATAAATCGTGCAATGAACGTCCACGAATCTGTTAAACAAAAACGAACGTAACGCTTAACTTCCAGAATTCCCGGCGTTCCGAGGAAATTTTCGTCGCGGAAGTAACACGGTCCGACGGTTGTTCGAGAAAAGAGGCTCGATTCCTCGAACTTGAGACACGGGAATATTTCCTTAAGGCGACGGGATTCGTTGCCGGCAGGAGAGCCCGGTGGCCGCGTTTAAAAGCGGCGCGGAGACGCGCGGGAATGAATTCGGCGCGAGCCAAGGGCGAGACAGTGCATATCCCTGAACTACTCGAAATTGATCCTAATCCGTAATCCGGCTTGTTCAGCCTCCTCCGTCTGTTCTCTCCCAAGGTACTTAGCACCCGGGACGACGAGTCGGCAGGGAATAGAGGAAGGAAACACCGGGTCTCCTGGCCGTAGCCCGGGACGACTGGAAAGCTCGCGTTTCAAACGGGAGCCACTTATATTCGGGGAGGCCAGCCGGCGCGCGATGTTCCGTGCATTATGCATGATACGACGATGCTTAACGCTCGTCCAAATTGTAGCCGGTCGATCTGAAATTTCCTGGTGGCACGGACACGCTGCGACGTCGCCGTGGAAATGCTAATCGGGACGTTAATTAACGCGCGATACTTTACCGGCGCCGCAATTCGCAATTCTTAACAGCCACCGGCGACCGCGAGAGACACATCACAAGTGTACTGCAGATTATCGGATTTATATTCAAATCAATCGATGTATCCCTAATATGAATCGCTCGGAAGCCAACGCGATTAAGTTTACAGAAGAAAAATTGAGAAAATTAATGTTACGGCTTCTGAAGTTATTATACAACATATTTGGAAGGTATAAAAAGGAGGGCTTCGTAATCTAGAAGAACGTAGAAACGAGTAAATTCTTTAATAACTGAAAAGAGTATTATTTATTCGATTAGAATTCAGAGAAATGAGGAAATGAAAGAATCGACTTAACGCGGCTTTTGAGAGAGTCGCGTAGGTTCCTTCGAGAAAAGAATGAATTAATGTTATCATTAAAGTGAATTGATCGAATACGTGTAGATTCGTTTAACCAGCGACTTTGAAAATTGTACCCGTTGTTTGAAAACATAACAGGTTAAGACAATAATTAATTAGTATTGGTATTCCTCATACACTTTTGTCGTATTTCCGTTATTTAGGTGATCTGGTAGCTTGAAACATGAACACAGTGTACATTCAATCTCTTCGGGTAATCAATAATTATTTCGATCAGCTGTGCACGAACCACTGACGGACATCTTGGTTTCGAATCCACGTTACTAAAACGACAAACATAACAGGCAATAAACGATATCATTACTTAACGTGTCATTTCATCAGTGATTCTCACATTGCCGAACGTCCCTACATCACCCACTGATTGCATCGATACGTCAGTCGCTCGTGCCGACGAGACGTTAGCCGGCGAACCGAACACGACCTTGATCACGGTGACCGGAAGAATAAAAACTTTAATCTGGATTTGGTCGGTGGTTCCCGTGCGTTTTTTATGAGTCCCAGCAAACGGTGGCCGCTTTTATCTCGCCGGCGAGTCCCGCCCGTTTATCACCGGGACCATATTGGATTCTCCGATCGGCGCGCGCGCGTCGCCGTCGGCCGTGTCCGATGGGACAAGAGAAACAAGGGAGCCCGTCAAGTAGGGGATAATTAATCGCGCAATTCGCCGCGAAGACGCGTCGGAATTATTCGTCGATTAATCGCGATCGTTAGCGGGCCGTTTACAACGCCAATACTCGCCGGTTCAAAGGCGGCGCGCGGGGCGGCGCGGGGTGTTTCGAACTTCGGAAAGTCCTCGCAAAATTCCAGCCGCGTTTTCGCCGGCAGCCGACGGAGCCAACAGACGAACGGCCTTAATTAATCCGGACTTCCCCAATCGCTTTCCGCGCAACGTTTAACCGCCCTCCCCCTCCTCCCCGCGCCGAATCTATCGTTCGGTTCGACGCGAATTATTTGCCGGGAAAGTCGGGCGTTCGCCTCCTGTCGAATCGAAGCGACGACCGGATTGTTGCCGTTCAGCAAGTTCCCAGGGCGGGAAGCGTTTTCGTCGCCGATGAACAAGTTGTTCGGGATCGGTTACTAAACAGAACGAGAAACAAATTAATTATTCATGGGCGTCCGACGTCCGACGGCAAACACGGTACCCCCGTCACTTTGTGACGCCCTCGCCGGCGCGGTCGCTTGAACGTGTTGTTTAGCATGACTATAGGGAGGCCGGCGGACTTCGTTACCATGCGTAAATAAGCCCCGATCCAATTGCACCTCTCTCCGGGCGCGCGGTCTCTGTCGCACGCCTCTTTGCGACACGTACCTAACAGATATAATTATCGTCCTGCAAGGAGCCCCGTCGAGGAGCCCCTTGTTTGGTCTACGGTGCCTCCTTCCCGCCCTTTACACCGTAGTCCAGCTTACAGCGATTCCAGCATTAGGGACCGACCGGCCTTGGTACAATGGAAATTCTGTTGTCACTGCCGCGCCGTGTGTTTAAGAGAGATTATTCGAAAGTGGAATAAACATTGCGTCGGAGTATTCCGTTTGAGCTCGAGCGTGGATTCGGACTTTGAAGTGCGACGGGAACGGAGCGTGTCTCGCCGGAGGAACCGAGGGGAGGATTGCTTCGAAATTTCCTAGATTTCTTGATCACTGGGGTAGATCTTTCAAAGGTTACGATCGTTTCGAATGTAGACTGAGAGCTGTAAATTATCATTTTCGTGGGATATTTAAAATGAATAACTCCTTGTTTAACAATATCGTGTCAGACTCGTGAAGATTTCGAATAGACTTTGACGAACATTATTCAATTTGTTCGAATGCAAACTACATTTTATTCCTGTTATCAATGATTATACCTCAGAGCACACGTTGACGTAGAGTAAGATTAGAATTTTCCCTTATTTACAATGAATTATTAATGACAAGGGAGTTAGATCAATCACAGTTCAGAAAGAAATCGTAAGGCAAGGGGTTAATGACACGATAAGAAGAAACGGATTGTATGAAAGCAGCAAAATGTCGAGTGCGACGTCCAATTGAAAGAATAGTTGTATCTAGGTCGAGCGATGTCACGTAACATTGAACGGTCGTTCGTTAGATCGTGGTTAACTCGCGTGGAGCGGCGTAGATTTAGTTGCGTGCAACAATTTGCCGGGAAGTTTGTAGGTAGAAAGGTGGAAAGTTAAGCGATAAACTCTGCGGGGCCGGGAATCGTTTAGCAATCTCGCGGTATATTCTTCTCAAGCGACGCTTTAGGGGAGCCGAGGTAACAATGAAATTAGTTTTATCTGTTTCGCGAAAGCGCTGCCTTGCATAATGTATCTACGGGTAACACGTTCGTCGCTGTTCCCGTTCGGATCTGGCCCCGCGCTCCATCAATATCGCCGGGAACAAGGGACACATCTGTAATAAACTGTTCGGATCTCTCTTATCTCATCTGTACAAGCATATCGATCATCCCCGGCGACCCCAATTACCTCCAGCTACAAATCGCATTAGCTAGATTTATTTCAACTACAGGATCGAGTCGGGACTGTCCGCCGTCCGTAATTATAGAAGACGTTCGATGGGTCGAGTTCCCCTCATAATAGTGAGCGATCGGACTTTGATCGTGAATCACGAATCGCGAAGGAGCTCGAGTCAAGATTTCGTATCTGTTTCTGTTGATGCAAGAATATTTCAGCGACGCGAGCGTTACGCTCCATGTGACAACGAAAAATAGATCACTTCCCAAAGCGCTCGAAGAAACAAGACACAATTAGATTCTCTTGTTCGACAAAATGAAAACAATATTACAGGCTACGTACAGCGCTATATAGAGAATATATTTTCAATCCTCAATTTTATTTTCTACATTCTGCCTTTGTAGAAAATACTCTAAATGGAAAAATATAATATTACATCATTTGATTGAATTTCAGTGTTATTATTGCACATTCATCTAGTTGAATGTTACTGCATTAGCTATCATTATTGATAATACAGAAATATTTTCAAATAATCATGATTTCATTGAGTGAACTACAGTAATTCCGTTTTGGTTGGTAGCCACCAATGACACCCATTAATATCTGTCAAATATTTCTCCGAAAACAACCTTCCACGACAATTTCACAAAAATCACGTTTCCTTCTCGCCTCTAATCCCATAAATTCTCGTTCAATCTCCTTCGAAAATTTCGAAAGAATTTCATGCATGCACCCTGATTCCCGCGTTGCGGAAGCAGGACTCGGAAGAGTTAATTTCGAACCGGCCACGGAACGGGGGGCCTGTCCGAGCCCGGACTGCCGATAGAATTTCGATATTCCTTAAACAACGGTTGCCTGATAACGGACCGGTAGCTACGAGTCTGCGGATAGTGTCTGTGCAACGTTGTTCGCAGGAAGGAGGCGGATTGCGCTCGAGTAGAAATACGGACGAGAGCAGCAGGAGGAAAAGCAGAAGGAGGTGTTAGAGGATCCTTATCCCTCTTATCCGTGAGCTCGTACTGTTTCCATTCCGAATCCACGAGCAGGGATTACTTAACTGGAGAGATTCATCCGAGCGAAAAGGGACCGGGCGTCCTTCTTCGGCGTCGGCGCCGGTTCCACGAACCGATCGACGCTCGCGCCGCGCAGCCGGCAGCGCCGCGGAATAGGAAGCCTCGCAGACAGCACTCGAAAAACGGAAGAATCATTATTTTCCGAAGAAACGAGGAATTCGAGGCGACCATCCGTCCGTGAACCTACATTTTCTTTCTCGCCATTATATCCCCCGCCGTCCCTCCGCCTCTTTTTTCCCCTCCTTTGCATCCCCGAGATCGGGGTTCGTTGCTTCGCGTCGCGCTCGAGTCTCCCCGGGGAACGTTTCGCGCACACAGCGACCGCGTTTGTCTTCCTCGACGGAGGAGAACGAGAGGTCAGTTCGATTCCCGCGGACAATTCTGACGAATTCCCTTGTAACGGGTCATGCGCGACAGCGATGGGGTGCTCCGGGGGGCGGGGGGGTTGGACAACGAGAATGTTTCGAGTGGAAAAAGAAACGTAGACGGGGCATGTCAAAGAGTTATTGGTAATTGCGTCGGCCTTTTCGGACCATTGGCTTTGATAGCTTCATACTTTACGGAATCGAATGGGAGACCGCATTCGTGTCTAGCCCCTCTTATATACTGCCCCACTAAAATCTTGGCCCGAACAATAGATAATAGAAGGAATACCGTGCCGGGCCGCCTCCGGAGAAGGATCGTCCGTCGTGATATTTAGGCGGTGGCCACGCTTCCACGGGCCTTCACTTCCAAACCTGCTCCCCATAAATCAACGCGGAACGGCCGGCGGACCACCTTCCGGGACAGTCTCTCTTGTCCGACCCCGGGAAACTGACGACTCGCGGTTCCTTGGAGCATGATGTTTTCGAGTCAATACTTGCCGATAAAGAGAACGTTCAATGTCGCACCTCGAATTACTCGCTTGAGACGGCCTGTGAAACATCGTTTTCGAAACAGTGGGGAACGCCGAGCGAAATGCATCCGATGGGAATCTACGGTTGAGACTCGATTGTGTTTGGAATTATAATTGTGACCTTTGAGTTATTGCTTCGAGAAAGACCGATTGTTTCCGCTGGATATTATTTGGAGCTTCGCAGGCTTCGAATTTTCCCAATTTTTCGACGCAAGTTGAGTACAGTTTTGTCGCAGTACGTATCTTTATCTGTTAAACCTGTGAAGAACTCTATCGTCAAAGTCTAGTTTTTGTATTATACTACGTTCATCCGAGATGTTTCAAGAGCGTTAAGCGTCCGTGTTGATCGGACACTTAATTCCATTAACTTCTTCAAGTAGACTGGCACATATATGTATTTGATTTCAGTTTAAAAAAAGGAAACTAAAATCATGTTTTCTCTCGAAAAGAATTCGCCTCTGATGAAGTTAAACATTCCACTCAACGTTAGCATAAACCCATTCACAATATTTTTTTCCGTACGCGCCGACCCGGCTCAACTAAACGCAAACACTTTCGCGGGAGCTTGTGGTATTCGCAATATATTCAGCCAGCACGCAGCGTGCAAGACGCACAATTCCGCGGAAGCCGGGCCATAAACTTTCCTTAATCCGTCCTTTTTTCCCCGAGATAGAGGCGAGCAGCCAGCGAGATACTAAATAATTAGTGAACGGTGCAGGTTTCGAGGCGGCAGTTAAGCAGGTCGGTAGGTTACACAGTAGCTAAGCAGAGGGTTGATGGAAGCTGGGAGCACTAAGCGCGTCGCTATGTAAGAACCGCCCCCGCCTCTCCCCACTAAGTAGATGCTTGTCAGCGGAAACTTAATTAAATATCCAAAGTGGATGCCGGGAATTACTACAATTAGTATGACGGCTCTCCTAGCCAACCCTTATTACCCGGCTAGTCCCGTCCGACCCATTCGCGGGTATTACTACTTAATGTCTAATAAATGTCACACCAGCCTGAATGTCGTACGTTATTTCTTTCCTACTTTCCTCGCTCTACTTCTCTCTCTCTCTCTCTCTCTCTCTCTCTCTCTCTCTCTCTCTCTCTCTCTCTCTCTCTCTCTCTCTCTCTCTCTCTCTCTCTCTCTCTCTCTCTCTCTCTCTCTCTCTCTCTTTCTCTCTCTCTCTCTCTCTCTCTCTCTCTCACTCTTTCTCTCATCAGCCATGGAAAGGAATTTGCGAGGCCTCGCGGGATGAGGATCACGCGCAAGGGGGATGAGTAACGAACAACGGACGCAAAAGTTGGCCCACAGTTGTCGACGCCCTTACCCCTGAATTTTTCGACTCGGCGAACTCTCCCCGTCGCTGGGAGCGGCGGAAGGCGCGTGGGAGGGAGAATTAGCTGAAACGTTTGAAACTTTCCGCGGAAGTAACTGCAGCGATAGCATCTTTGAATGAAATTTTAATTAATTATCCGCGGCCGGGGGTTGTCGAATTGTTTGATTAATCCACAGGCCTCGGCGCGCCTTTAACGGGACCGTTTAAAAAATCGAACGAGTCGGCTGCGGCGGCGGCAGCAGCGCGCAGAGATGACGCGGAGCAGGGCGATTCAGCCACGGATGATTCACTCTCGTCGCTCGAGTGGGCGCTCAGAGACATTTGATCGCTCGATGGTGTTACAAGCACGAACCGGGTACTTTGCTGAACTGGCACGTAAATACGAGCCCGGAGGACTTTTCTTTCTGCGTTCCAAGTGGTACTCCATCATCCCGGCCAGTCGATAGAGAGAGAGAGAGAGAAGAGAGAGACGGGAACCGGCCGACGAGGAGAGCAAATTACAAAGAAGGAATGTAGAAAGCCGGACGCCTTTTGTCTCGCCCGAGATTTTTCCCTGGGATTTAATTGCGGGGAGAGAATCGTCAGCCGGCGGCCGGGTAACGGGCGGCGGACGAAGACGGAGGGAAGGACGGCCGAGCGACGAAGAGAGATGTCCGGCCGTTTATTGCAAATCGAAGAAGAATCGTCGTACCGATGAATGGTCCTCGAGATATTCGGAACGATCTCGACAAACGGATGAAATTACGAGCGAACGATCTATAATCGAATGTCTACCCAACGAGGACGAAGAAAAAAGATGATAAGGAAAGGGGGGAAAAAACGGGAGGCTGAGCTGAAACGAAAAACGGAGAAAAATCGCCGTCTCGGAAAATTCGCCCGACAACAAGGGACAACGTAACTCCGGGTGATCGGCTTTATCGTCTCAGATTTTCGTCTAGACAAATTGCACGCTCGAACGGGGAGTTCCCGGGATTCGAATTCCCGAGTTCTTTAATGACGCTTTGTTTCGCGCGACTCGATGGATCCCCGAATCGATGCCGCAACGGAGACGGCGCTCGCCGACAAGATGGCGAAGTGGAGGGATGACGCGGGAGTGCGTGTAGCGCGCTTCCTATATAACGATGTCTATTGGCGCGGGAAAAGAACGGTTTACAACGGAATATTGTCCCGCCTAAGCCGCTCTCCAATATTTCATCAACTTTCTTATTCCTCCTTTTCGGCCTCCCCCGGCCGCGTCCCGTCGTCTCTCCGTGCTCGATTCTTCTTACTACATTGTTGTCTCCGCCCGGGGAAGACGGTCCGCACGGGTCCCTGGGTGACGAAGACGATAACGAAGCGCACACCCCCGCACGTATCTAAAGTATTTTATCAAAAATTTAACTGCGCAGGCGGTACATTCTTCACACCGAACACATGGAAATTATTCTTTCGCGGCAAGTGCCTGTTCTGGCGAGATTAAAGGACCCCGCCGCTGCGACAGTAAAAAAATACACAGATTTTCGTAAACCTTTTAAAACGAAGGTTATCAGTGGGCGCATGAGCTTCGGATTTTATGGATTCGTTGATTCGCCTCTCGAAAATGTTTCGTTTCTCGGGATGTACGTTTAGAATTTTTCGATGGTTAATTTCATTTTAATTATAATCGTAATTGGACGCTTGGTGGGTTTTCTTGCGAGATTTTAGATAAGACAGTCGGTTCGTGATATGAAAATGTTAGTTCGCGAATGGAGGGTCGGAAGTTTTATCGACAGTTTTATGGCGTATGAACGCAAAATACGATGCTCACAGTTAATTAGTTATTCCACGGCAATATTGTTTACCGTCCGCTTCGTCGTAGAGATCGTTTTAATACGTATTAGCTTTTCATCAAACAATTCTTGCCTCCTTTGCCGCTTGATTGTGTTTTCTCTCGGCACTCATAATTCCCTTGACAATTTAAAGCACTCCGCCCAATTACCACTTCTATTGTTCGAAATACGTTAAAAATAGAACAGTACTCAGCGATCGAAATTATTCTTATGAAATGATTAACAAATCGGTTCATTTTGAAACGCAAACATTTCGTGTCAGTAAGCCGAGTAAATATATTGCGAATTTCAGGAAAAAATTCTTTTAGAGACACTCGTGTCTCAATTTCAAACATTGGTATACTATCGAAAAGCTATTGTTTCAAGAAATACTGCGAACATTATTTGAAAACAACGTTTGTAAAACATCTCTCAAAACCCATTGAGAATGATGCATCGATTAATCTGTAAACTGGGGACACGTATTCGAATTTTCCCACTCCCTGTTCAATCGCAATGATATGAAAAACAGTCCGCTCGTTTCAGCTGATATATTTATTAAATTTTCAAACGGAGCACGTATTGTACGGTTATAATATAAGATATCCGATCTGTCCAGTGCTTCGTCGACAGAAATATTCTAAAGAACGTATCGCGCCTCCCGTGAACAAATGAATAAATGGATAAATGTAATCATGTGAAGCAGTGCGAACCATCGGAGCCATCACAATCCTCTTGGATCAAAATTTCAACGTACCATCACGATCGCGTAATTTCGATATTACAGAACTTCACAATATTCACGAGGCAACAGAGCAGTGGACGAATTTAATGAAACGAGAAAAATTACAACTGCCCGCGACGCGATACAAGGGAACATTAATTCCTTTCAAATAAAATTCCACAGCAAAATATTTCTATTCGAGTCCGGCTTATTCTCCGCGGGTCCTCCTTTCCCGATCCCTTCGCGGCTCCTCGTAACCGGACGATTCCATTTCCACGAGCGAAGGGAACTAAAAAGAAAGTGATCAACAAGCAAATCGTCGGGGACATTAAATGTTGCCGCCATTTCGCTCGTGAATCCGGCGTGTCACCGCGAACGCCGCGTCGATTCGTTCCGGGCGTTCGCGACCCAAACGTTTCGTCGACAGAAGAGAAAGAACGTTTCGTTACTCCCGCCCACTTTCCCCGTCCCTCTCCCACTGCCGCCCTTTTCCTTGTCAGTTCTCGTTGCGCGTAACTTCACCGGGAACAATAAAAATTTTAGTACAGCCGGCCGGGTTATTGTATGGACAGAGAACCGTCTACTTGCGGCCGGAACGGCTGCGTTACGTAAGCGCGACGGGAAAAAAGTTTCTCTGTGGCGTAAATTTTGTATATATATTTTATACGTACACGGATACACATACATCTCGACCTGTACGACGCGCCCGTTGCCTTCCGAAAACATCCTGTAACGAATCTCCCGCGGTATCGTGTAAGTTCAGCGCGGAATCGCTCGATACACGCGTGCACGCGCGTGAGCTAGAACGAAAAGGACAGACGCGGAGGGAGGACGGAGGAGAACGGACTAAAGAAAGACAGAGAGAAAGTGAGAGCGCCGGATACGCGGCGCGATGGCGGTTAGCGCGCAGTGTAAAAAAAAACCCGAGCTCCGCGGGGCCGATATTAAAGGCCGCTTTTAGCAGGAGTAATGAATTTTAACGGTGGATGAGCCCCCATAGCTGTTCAGGCAACGGTGCCGCATACTCGACGTAAGAAATTGCGCCCGCGAAATTATTTCCTTTATAAATCAGCGGCCATACGTTCCCGGGTCGTACCGTCGCCCTCCGAACCGGCCCGCATACCGCGGGCCATCTTCCTCCGACACTAGGGGGACGCGACGTCTCCATCCGCCGAACGTAGTCGTGGAGAAATGGTTAGGGTTTATTAACAATACGTTGGCCGGTTGAAAAATTTCCGGTCGTTCCCGCGAGATATTGCGACGGATACCGACGATAGCTATGGCGGCAACCGGTGGTAATCCGTAGCGGCGAAGAAAAAGACAAGGAGAAGGATTACCGTTGCTCTATTGTCGCTGGGAATCCTGTTTTTCCGGCTCGCTGATACCCGGGGATGGCCGCTTTGTTCCGCGGCCAGCCGGACCGAACGAGACCGCGGGCGGAAACGTTCCGGGCTACGGGCATATTAGTGCCCCGGCTCGTAGATTCCGTACCGTATCAGCGGGCGCGAACGCTCGACGAACGGCAGACGATAAGATACGTGCGCAGCTCGTGCATCTTCGTTGGTTTTAGGGGCGCTCTGCAGGATGCCTAGGTGTCTGTAGCTGTAAATTGAGGCGCGATCGCTCGCTATGCGAGAGAACTTCGCATTCCTCGGGTGTAGTTCGTTGTGATTGACGAGTATACTTGTCATTGAGAAGTGGCAAGGTTTTATGTTACGAGTATACTCGTTATCGCTCTATTTCCGCGACACAATTTGAATTCGTAGGAGGCACACTATCGCGTTGTTCATTTCGGAAAGCTCTATCGAGCGGAATGTAGAAATGCTAGTAGACACCGACGTAATCGCTGGTAGATGTAAGAAGCTTCAACGGAATAAACCTCGATTGTTTGACATCTTCGTCTCGACTCGCGGAGGAGGTATCAACGAGCGGGGCAGGCGGGGGTGAATCTTTCACCGGCGAGCAGGGAGGACACGAAGAGACATGGGCGTCCGGTATGGGGCTTGATTTGGTAGCAGAATGGCGATGGTGGGGATGTAGTAATTTGTCGGCTTGGGAAGGCGGCTGGCTCCAAGCTGATAACAGGGGGTGGTCCATTCTCCTCTGATTCTGCCACCCCGTTTCTCCTCGTCCTCCGGTTCAAACCCGACCTACCACCCCCTGCTCCTGCCTCAGCATCGACCCTGTCTGTTCCACTTGCGAGTATGCCAACCCATGGATCCGCGTAAGACGTCCGGTCCTCTCTCGCTATGTCTCGGATGTGTACGAGGACAGGGGGGTAGGGTTTCGAGGGGATGAAACCGGAGGGGGTGGTAAAGGCGACAATATCAGAAGCGAGGAACGAGACACCAGGGGATTTTCCATAATCGAGCGGCGTACTCCTCCTCGTTTATGACTCGCGCCAACTTCCAGCCGAGATCTCGCCTGGCCCTCCTACGGACGCCGGCCGCGATAAAAGTAATTTCTGCTGGAATCCTATAATAACGTCGCGGCTCGTCGATACGGCGGTCCGACGCGACGCCTCGGGAAACGAGTGGCCGTAGGAAAGTCGCAAACCGTTGGAGGTCGGAAACGAAAGCGGCGCCGGTAATTCCGCGAAACCGAGAACGGAATCGTAATTCGGCGGAACGGCTCTGTGGGATGGGGCGCGCGCGGAATAACGAACGCAGCGTGTAAACGGGCCGAAACAAATCGAAGCCCGTGACGTGACGCGCTCGTTCATTCGATTTACCCTGCGCGCCGGTGAATTATTTCGATCGAGACAAACGGGTCGTGTAACAGGGAGTTGCCCTCAACTCGTCCAGGAATCCGGCGCGGCCGAGTTGGAATTCTTGAGCCAGGCCCGATCGCCGAACGAAGTTACCCTTCTAACCTCGTTCGCCGCGCCGCAGACTGTTCTCAAATTTATTCCACGGTGTTGCGCCCCTCCGCCCGAGCCAATCGGTTCGGCATTACCGCGGAAAAGTTCTAATTACCGGATGCGCCGTGAATAATTATTCGATCAATGGGCTTAAGCGCGCGCACGTTCGACGCGACGGGACCGGATTAATGAGAATAACGTTAAGAATATTTCCGCTGGCCCTTCGCGCCACTGAATTTTATTCGTCTGTCGGTCCGTGTGTCAGATTTCAGAGCCACGAAGAGGAAGGAACGGAGAGGGTCCAACATTTCGCGCGGGCGAGCGAAGCGTAACGGAGCCTGCTCTTGAAGAGGGCCCTCTGATTTACACGTAGCATGTGAGCAGAGAATAAAGGGTTATGAAATTCTCGTAAACAAAGAACACGGCTCTAGCGTTCTTGGCTTTAGTTCGGTCTTTTTCGCGACGATGATGCTCCGCTAGACTGGCAAATTACAGTAAGACCCTTGAATATCTGAGTGTTCGTGAAGTTGTTTTCAGGACTTGCGACATCCTATGCTTGATAATTGGTTTTTCAGTCTTTTGATGCATTTTTCTTAGAAAGTATCTATTTTATGTTTCCGAAACATGTTCTATATAATTGTCATTGTTGGGACACAACTATATCTATGCACGTCAATATCGATAAATAATATACTATTCTAAAAATATGTCTGTAATATCAAAGACACAAATGTCAAAGACAAATCGATAAAAATTTGATTCCATTGACAAATTAATGAAAAGACAAACAAAGCGAATGTCAGAAGAGTATTTACGTTTGTTCAACTACTTAGAAAAAGGACATGAATCGCAGATTTAGGGATGCCTCTAAATGATGCCTCTTTTATATTCTGCGTGTGCTGGACAAAGGGTTGCTCACAGGTGGAACAGCACTTGTTGTAAAATTTCATAAGGCGCTCCGAGGAGAGCCGGCTTCAAGGAGGTACGGGACCGGTTAACACGGATGAGGCTCCGCGAGTCGGAGAGTTAGTATCTCTAATATGTCTGACGTATGCAGCAGTTAAATTAAAGCTTCCCGGGAGCTCCGGAAGCACTCGTCTTGTTTCAGCGCCCCGTACGGTAACTCGGGCTCCCATGGTAACATCGCATACCAAAGACCCCAGACTACTTACCTTCACTTTTCCCGTTGTTTTATTCGGGCTAACTGCTTTAGCCGAGTTCTCGAACGCAACAAATGTTCCCTTTCCTTCTATCCATTCCCATTTTCTACTTTCATTCCCAACGACGACTATTAGCATTGAAACTACAGTCGAATTGACCACCTAACTTCCCTGTAGAAAGTCTAAGAGCGCATCTATTTAGATTTCGAACGATTTATAGACCATTCTGCATTACTGAACCAACCTATTTAGTAACTCAGAAAAGCATTTATTACCTGTTCAATAACTGTAAGAAAGAAAAGTCATTTCAATCTATCTGGTGGTTCTAATATTAATAGATTGAGGTTAACCAAGTCGCTATTCTTCGATTTAGACTGTCCAGAGACTGCTTGAATTGGAACTCAATCATTCGTATTCTTAGATTCCACGCTCGAATGTATACCATCGAATGCCACAAATATACTTGAAACAATTACTACACAACACTCCGTTCGCCTGAACCGTTAGACACCCGATCTAATCGGATACTCGAGGTCTCGCTGTACACGACGAAAGAAAAGTCTCTAGCTGAGACGAGACCGTTGCCCCGCATCGCGTGTCCCTGTTGATCTTTGTTTGCCGAATCGAACGCCACGGAAAGTTGCCCGGGCAAAGTTCAGAGTCGATCCCAGAAAGAGTGGCAAGTTACGATTGCAAAGTTACCCGTGACTCGAACCCCTTCCTCGGCTTCCCGTCAGTTCGACGGCGAGCGGGCGCAGGAACGAAGTAATGTCGCTTCACGGCGCACGCTCTTCGCCGCGTTATTGTTGTCATCGGGTTGGTTTGGGTCCGCCAAACTGCCTTCCACGCGATATCCTTAGCTGTTAGTGCACGACTCACACCCTACCGACCTGATGCAACCGATGCTGAAATTGGGAGATCCCCTAATGTCTGGGCTGAGAAATGCGGGTCTGATTGGTCAGCTTTCATCTATTTTCATCCATTTTCATTTGATTTTCGATACTCATTAACCCTGTTGTCATTTTACTCTCTTGCTAGACCCTTACATGGTCGATCTTCGTAAAACCGAAACAACAGATAGCTCTCAAAAAAATAATTACAGAATTAGAAACGTATTATCTTCAAGATATTCTAAGAAAAATACATTTTCAAGCTTCACCTTCGAGGACTATTTCCTCAGAAGTTACCGTAAAAAAGACGGGCATCGAATATTATTCTGAAAATAGTCTTTCACGGAAATTTCATCAAAATCGGTGTGCAAGGGTTCAGTATGTATCCGCGCTAGACATGCACTGCTCAGATATTCCTGGGATCTTGGCTGTGTTTGCGTCCCAAGTGTGCATTCACGGACAAGGCGAGACGCGTGCACCAAAATGTTTAAGCCGCGTTCCCACGGCCCGTCAACCGCCGTAGACGACGCTGCGACCCGAAAAACCTTTCTTGCTGCCTCGTAACTAATCGATGCGTCGTCAATAGACGAATATCCTGGCGGTGCCGTGAGCGGTACTCGGTAATTAATAATACATCGATATTGATGAGGTCCAAGTGCATTAGTTTAATCATCGTTCGATTATATTACACCGAATACAGCTGTTAATTAATTACACGGGTCTAGCAATTTACGTCGACGGTATTACACGATACGCGGCGAACGTGGGCACTGATTGCCATGCGGCTTTTTTATGGACTCGCGAACGTTAGCTTGCAAGTAGGATAGATCGATTTATTATTGAAACGCTATCTGACGGGAGAATAATCAACGAGAATTTAGTGGGTCTAGGCAGCATCGGTTTAAACCTCGTATATTTCGGTGAACGCGTGTTTCAGCCCTTTCTATGGTTTATATTTAACACGTTCGCTGGCAACGTCGTATACTTGTAACGATCTGCTATTCATCATTTCGATTTCCTTTGTATACCATTTATCTTGATGATATATCTGTGAGATTCTCAGAATTCAAAATTATCATTCCAAGAGCTAATTATTCGATAGAACGTGATGTTACAGATTGAAAAAGATTCTGATACACCTTAAATTCCATTATTCCCCGGTGCAATCATCGTTAAATAACTCTTCGGCTCTCTAAATTCTAGGGCAGTGGAAACTACAGAGAAAAATAGTCCGCATCGAAGCGATTATCAATCCGTAAATTGTCGGATCGGACGGAAGTGTCGAAAGTAATCGACAGACGAATTAGGAATCGTCGAGTTCCGCGCGTTAATGGGCTCCGTGCGGTCGAGGGCCGCGATCCGTGCGAACACGTTGTTGAAGCGGGGTCGGTCGGATATAGGGTCCCGCGCAGAAAGCACACGGACACGAGCCAGCCCACAGATACACAAGCATAACGCATTCTCCTGACTGCCAGCCACCTCCTGCGGGTACAGAGAGCTTTTTAGCGAACTGTCAAACTCCGCCGAACCACGAATTACTCATTCCGGTACGTATCCCGATGCAGTCCCGCAGCGCGCGCGCCGTTGTGGATCAAAGAGCCAGCCGGGCGGTGGATATACCGCGGTCGAGAATTTGGAAATATCGATCTTGGTCAGCGACACGTTCGAGAATTGCCGAGCCACGTGAATGAACGAGTGAATGGAGAAGATTGATTGACCGATAGATGAGGCCGCGTTAGAATACCGATCTCGGGCAAATTCGCGAACAGCCCGCACGAATATGTTTTGTCAGCCAGTCCCGAGTACCGAGCCGGGATTTGTTCGCAGCCGCTTGCGAACCACTTGCCGCGTGTTTCGCTGTCGCGGAAGGTAACGACGACGATGCGAGATCAACACTGGAACGATACTAGAAGCTGTTTCAACGGAAACGACGCAGAGTGGAGTATTTGCTCATATGCATGAGGAACAATGTACTACAAAATTGTTATCCATAGAGCACTCCAAAAGTATTGAGATATAACGAAAGTTGGACATTCTTCGACTACGCGTATTACTTTTAACATTTCTCGCAACACTTTCCGTGTTTTGGAAAAGTTTGGTGAGGAGTCAGAAATCAATGTTGAGGTCAGAAATAGTTTGACAAATTATCGACACATGGTTCGACTGAAAATAGAATGTAACATTTCATCTGTTATCCAACGATCTGTAATTAACAGTTTATGCGATATCGTTTCTATGGTAATATGATATGAACGTTTAGAATTAATATGCTATGAATATTTGCAGTACTCTCAGTTTCCTGCGCTGCACGCAAGAATCCTAGCGAAGCGGAAATGGTGGCAGCTGAGAAGCCGGAAGCAAGATGGTAGCAATGTCAACTTGCCCCCGCGCGGACCGCCATTGACCAGCGTCCGAACGAGGTCGGCTGGAAGCGTTGCTTACCGAAATTTCCGTATCGTTTGGGAGTATTTATACGTGTCACGCATCGTGTAGTGTACACACCTTCGCGCTGTCACGTGTTCCGTGTCCCAGGATGGGCAGCCGTCCAAAATGTTGGAATTCTACGGAGTCCGAAACAACGACGACCGCAACTACGACGTTTCCATTTACACGAAATGGCGAACGGTGTGTGACACATGGTCCGTGTAAAGTACACCGTAATTTTCGAGTCGGGCCCGCGTTTCCGCGGCGCGTTCTTGATAAATTATGAAAATACACGGAGTACACTTTCACCGTATCGCCGGCCGCCGTTAAATATGCGCGTCGAAAGGCATACGTCACGCGCGCGAACGACCATTAGAAATTTCAAATACGACGGCATAATTCCCCGTACTATCACGGTTAATTTCCTAGAACTGCCCGCGAAATGAAACACCGTGCACGCGTGAAACAGTAACTGTATAATACAGGGAAATCTCAACAAAGCGGCGACGTGTGTCACAAACTCATTAACAGTCTACGAGTCTTATACATTTATAGCGCAATGAGATATTTCATAAATGCATCTCAATTAAGAGCTTGTTAATTTCGAATGGAGTTCGCCGATTTATGCCGATTTATGACATAACACTGCGGAGAACATGCGAAATTCCACTTTGATTCCAGCATCGGTCCAATTAGTTTAAATTTGCCCGTGCAGATTCATGTCCGAATAAATCTCGGTAGTTTGTTCGTGACACAGAAATAGAAGATTCGAGTTTTAGGATTATAAAGTGAGATAATTTGCTTCTAAATGGTTATTTCTTATGGCGATATGTACTGATATTTAACGACAGGAAAAGACTATAGGAACATTACGATAATTGTATAAAAGGAAAGATAAAAAATTACTTCAATACATAACTAGAAATTTCTATATTACTTACTAAAATGAGGATTATTATGTTCCTGATACATGATCTTATTAATGCGTACGAACAAAATATATTAAAATCTTCAACAACCAGAAATTACTCTCAAACCTTACAAACCAAATAAACCAAACAACGAAGTTAGTTTTGTAGTAGACTTATACTGAAGAAAGAATTCGTTGAACAATACTTTGATATTCAATGGTGAAAAATTAATTTGAAAATGACTTCAAGCATCTGTCACGTCATCTACGATAAACAGTCTAAGCTACTAGCCACAGACACAACTGGAAATGTTAGAATTAAGCATTCCCTCATTTTGGTCTTGTTGAATCAGACTTTTTCCTTGATTCGTGTCATGCATGAATCAAAAACTTCTTCCTTGATTAGCAACCTTTATCACTGCGATGAATGTGCGCCATGTAAAAAGAGGTCATGGTACAATGAAATAGCAATTATAACGCTGATACAAGTCCGCGACCTACACAGTGTGTTCGGGAACATGGAATTCGTACGACCCGCCCGCATTTCGGCGACATCTGTGTCGATTGATCCAAGCATCTCGTAAGCTGCGGGTGGAATCTCTTAGTGAGTTATCGACAAAGGGTTATTTAAAAAATAAGAACCTTGATTACCGATGGCTGAGGAGGACCTTGGTTACCGACAGCTGAGGAGAACCTTGATTACCGACAGCTGAGGAAGACCTTGATTACGAACAGCTGAAGAGAGTCTTGGTTACCGACAGCTGAAGAGGACCATGTTCACCAACAGCTGAGGAGGACCTTCTTTATCGACGAACTATGATTGGTTGTTTGCTTTCGACACAGTCTTAAGGTACAGCCTGCTCAAAAAATACATCTTTTAAATACTACTGTTCTGGAAAACCGACACAATAAAAAATTCCACGTCAAACAGCACTCAAATACGTTCATTATGAACTGTTACCAGGCTCCTTTAAAATTACGATGGACGTTGTCAAGGACGTTATTACAGAGTGACATGAGATTATTCTCCACGAACTTCACTCCGATCTCTGAAACAGAAACTACAACAAAAGTTAACATCGATTGCAGAACATTAAATTTTTCGCAGCTATTCGCACGGCAGAATCCTTGGTATAGAATATTAATGTTGAATAAAACAATATCCTATTCCAAGGAAAATTCCGACCCAGGTCTCACCACGAGGAGGTTGCTGCGACGAGACCCGCCCACCCTCATGTTCTGCAATCGGCCCACCCAGCGGAATACAAATAAAAATTTGGACTAAACCCCAAATTAAAAAATTTATAAAATTAAGCATCTCCGTCTGGAACACATTTGTTAATCAAATGCATTACAGAAGGAGCTGCTTTGCAAGAACCTACCCGGCCGAATATCAACCTACCTATACTAGTACTTAATATAATACTATATAATACTATCCTAAATATCAATACCTATTACTAACATAAATATGACTATTCAACTTTAAATGTTTCAGTTTAAATTTGAATATTAATTCACTAATGTTCATGAACCTGTGAGCTTCTAAAGCTCAATAAATTTCCTACCTAACCATGGTATTTTAACACGTGTTTACATATGTATTGCGTTGTGTTGAGACTGTCCCACGAAGTTACCTAACTGAAAAGGGAACAAAATTCGATACACACAAAACAATATAATTAGTAACAATATGAATATAATTAGTACTCATATTAGTATAAATAATATAATAATATAATTAGACAAAAATTATATAAGTTCAACTGTGAAAGAAAGAAACAATGCATTGTACAAGGAACAGAACAACATAAAATATACAATATTATATTAATTCCTAAACTTTGTTCATGAACTTTTGAGCTTCTAAAGCCCAATAAATCCCCCTACCTAACCATGCATGGCATTCTAATGTGTGTAATCTATGTATACATGTATATATACATGTATAGGCTGAATATTCATGTTGATTGTTGATATCCCACGATGATACCTAGCTGAAAAGGGAACTGAATTGGTTATATACAAAATAATGCAATAATAATCATATAATTTATAACATGAAATAATATAGATGAAGATAATATACAATTAAACAAATATACAATTAAGTGAAATATCAATCAAAATTCAATGTATGATCAACAATATTCCTGTTTAATACGATTCCTTCTTTTTTTTTAATATATGTTCTCATATGAACAAATATATAACCTGAAACAAAAAAGTATTTATTCGATTAGTAGCGGCAAAGAAACGGAGTAGTAATACATAAATATATAAAACATTAGCAATCACATTTGAATGCTGAATTCATTTTATCTGAATGCAAAGCAAAAGAAGAGTAGCTTCTTAAAAAATCGCGTGAGAACTGACAAATACAAACTCTAAACTTTAATATTTTAGGAAGATATTAAAATTATATTTCAAATGTATATTTGTAAATATTTATTATTATAATTTACTTGCTTTTAGGAGCAATATAAAAAAGACAATATAAACCTGACTGTACGAATGTGAGCTATAGATGCAAAAGACAGAGAAGTGCGTGAGAGAGTGAGAGAAAGAGTAATCGAAAAAACGAGAAAGCGAATGAGAATGGATGTAAAGCGTGAAAGATAAAGATAAAGTCAGCGAAGCAGAAAGCGTTAGAAGGAAGCATTCGTATAAAGCGTGACATGTAAAACAAGTGAAGGAGAAAGCAAGCGAATAAGAATGCGTAGATATAAAGCAGGAAAGGTAAAGCAAGTGAATGAGTTAACACATTGCGTACTGATTAATTCTTAGAAAACTAGTTGATTTTGCAATGAGATCAATTAAACAAGTAATCACTTCTAATAAAATTTAATAATTTTGTAAATAGTATGATAGTTAGCAAAGTTACAAAGGTAGGTTTAAATAAAAAGCGAGATGTCCCGTTTCTGGTACGCAATGTGTCAAGGGCCCCACACGCTGAACATGCGGCGATGCAAACAACGGCCCCTAAGTCCCATAAAACCCGCCACCGGAGTCAAGCCCACTGCACACATTGAAACAAACAACGACTCCTACAGTTTCACGGTCCTACTTTAACATTAAGCCTTCGATCGGTCAGTTCTCTTCTATAGCCCTATTTTGCCCCTAAAGTACCATTTTGACACTTCAGCTTAAGAGGTCAGTAAGTCAACCCTGTGGATTCCTTTCAGTTTGCTGTGTGACACGAACGTTTAAACAAAGAACACAAAATGTCCCATAAACATCCATTACCCATATTATTAGACTTACCCAAGAGAGTATTCAATTTAAAAAAGTTTCAGTATCAAAGTTTCATACAATACATTATTCACGCAATCAGAGAAAACGATCAACAAGTAACAAACAGCAAACGCAGAATTAATTGGCCATGCAGTATCAAAATAGACACCCCGCAAATTAATTGGAACCTTCATTATAAATGGATATCAAATATACGAAGAAAACCATAAACCTTTCGTTATAAAGGCGTTGACTCCGCCGAAATAAAATATCTACCAATTGAATAACATTGCTCATTACCTAATCGACATTTCCAACACAATGGTTTCTCTAAACTAATGTTATTCATCTTTTGATAAATATTTTATTATCAATAAAAACCTTATTTACAATTTAGAAAATAGCATTTATACCATTGAATAATTATAATTTTAGGAAGATAATGAATAATTTTCGAGCATTACTAAAGATAAACAATCCAACATCCACACCTATTTTTATAGCTCTCACGCCATCGCCGAGGTAAACAAATCGACACGATTGATGCAATAAAGCATGCAGAATATTATACATGTAACAAATGAAAGTATCCAGATTCTAAACCGTACAATTTTTAACATTAACGATTGAAGGTGAAAAAACGGAATTACGTTCAACGTACCGTATCATTATCATGAAACGGAAAATATTTTTGACGATTATTTACGACACTGATTCCGCAAGAATTTGAATAATCTCGAAATACATATTGTGAGAGACTTAATTCTAAGCTTTCCCCTACAACTATTACTGCAACTCGGACTTAGTTTTCCAGATATTCGTCCAAAAATGGCCGGGAATAAGGAATATTTATACTTATTCCAAAAAAATAGTAACCATCGTACAACCTTGATTTCCATATATATTATTAACGTCAAAGCTCTGCACACCCCGGACTTCAAACTTTTTAGCAGCGACAATCGACACAAATTTTATGACGTATTAAAGCTTCACACGCAGCTGAAATTACCGTCATCATTTTCATTGATTGATATTATGTTTCATATAATATGTATAAATGAAGTTTTCATCGGATAACAAAGATTTGCATTAGAGAGGCTTTTACAGACTAACTAACAGTAATCATTATTATCTAACTAACTTTCAAGTATACATATTATAAGGAACACAACTTCAACAAATGAGAATAAAGACTAAAATTTATTCCGCAATGCGAAACTTTAATCCTTCATAACATTTGAATCAACACACACTACTAAAACCTTTAACGTTCTGAATGAACAAAACACAGACAATAACAACATATATCAAGATCAGGATCATAACGGCGTTTACTATTTTTGCAAACGAGTACAAAAACGCCCAATTACCGAATATTTTTGCGATTATTTGTAAAATTAAGGTCGGGCGGCAATAATGCGTATCGAGCTCGTAACCAAGGCCCCCGCAGTACATATCCGGTCCATCCAAACCGATGATGAAGCAGCGTCAACAACAATGGCCAAGAATGTGTTCTCCGTCGCAGGATAATGACACAGCATTTGTAACGTGCGCTCATTTTTTACCTGCAAAGGTTAATGATAGAAATTGGCCGACCTCTAATCTTGGTTACCAATCAAATCTGTTACTCGATAGTAGCCTGATGTTTTATAGTATACGACGCGGATATTATTTAACTTGAAAATGGTGATCAAGGTACAAAAACATGGCTTAAACGTAGGAAAGGTTGTCCTCGGCAAAACTCGAGAATTAAATACCTTGATAAACTTATAATCATTAAATGGGATAAATAAAATTTCCCAAAATTATAAATAATTTTAATATCAGTAATAGAATATTTAACGAAAAATTAGAAACAATAATTTATCAAAAACATTGCATTAAATCTGTCTTTTAAACAACAAACAATATCAAACAATGGGAAGGTGATTCTACTTCTACAGACTAAAACTCCTCATAACATAAAACTTTATGGTACCTTAGGTACAGTCAATATCAATCTATAAGGAATCTTCCAACTAATGCCTGGAATGAATATTTTAATATTGAATGACAAATTAGTTCTACATTTACATTTTGCAACTTGTCCACCACCTCCGCTGACAACGAGAACAATGCACCGTACAGACCCTTATGATTCTAAAAATTTTCGAAACTAAATGCAACCCCTGTTAAAGTTAACAACACGAATAACAAAAGCTCATCGAACATTCACAATCCCTAGTTTACCCGTTTATATCATACAACAAACTGAGCAGAACCCAACGAATTGACCGACTAAACCTTCAAACTAAAGACCCAAAATGACACTACTAGGACAAAATAGTGCTGTAAAAGGGGACTGGACAATGTCAAGTTTAATGCTGAAGCAGAATTCGCGAAACCTAGAATCATAGTTTCCTTCAACATGTGTAGAGAGTCCAATTCTGATGACAGGCTGCATGACACTTAGGAAACGCCACTTACGTCGCTACATGTTTCAGTATGTTACGAACCCTTTCTAACTACACTACCGCGACCGCGACAACACCAGTACTACGACTACTCCCAGTTAGTTTGTTAATATTGTTAGTTCTACTCATGATACGACGATATTTTGTTAGTAGTCTATTATGAGGTTAGTTGCGCCCAGCGATACTACGATTTCTAGTAAGCCCCATGTTAGTTAGTTAGTAATTCCTGCGATGTTGCGAGTTTGTGTTAGCTTTCTATTGTGGAGGAGTTAGTAAAAGCAGCGGTGAAGCAGTTAGTTTGAACATCTCAACTAATATGGGAATGTCGGTTTCTAACTACAGTGGCCGCGCCCTACCCAATTGAGATTTACGTTCGACCAATTGGGCAGATCTAACTACTAGGGCATGCAAGTTCTCCGCCAAGTGAGATTATGCGCTCGACCAATCGGCGATCATTCAAACCAATTGAGATTTTTGCGCTCGACCAAGTGGCGGATCTAACTACACAAGTCTGGGACTCCAACCAAGTGGGCAATTATGCGCATTGCTGCGCTCAACCACATGGAGGTTCTAACTACATAGACATGCAAGATTAGGGTGGTTCCCTCCAAGTGGGCAATTATGCGCATTGCTGCGCTCAACCAAATGGAGGATCTAACTACTAGGCATGCGTTGGGATTCCAGCCAACTGGGATTCTACGCATTGCTGCGTTCGACCAAATGGCGGATTTAACTACGTATGTAGGCATGCATGGATGGGGTCATACAGATCTAACTACTACACACTCAGGCATGCAAGGTTGGGGCTCCAGCCAACTGGGATTCTACGCACTGCGTTCGACCAAATGGTGGATCTAACTACTTAGGCATGCTAGGTTGGGATCCCATAAGTTGAGATGTGTTGCGGTTACGCGTTTGGCGGGTTATGGGTTGGAAGTCTACATGGTACCGTGGATGAATCCCATGATGAATATACTACGAACTATGTAAGCGTCTCGGGACTTCCGATTATCCTTTCACTACATTCTCTGCGAACTTCCCTGTTTTCATATTTTATCCTATAATAAAAACGAATTTAATCATGTGAGATTTTCAATGCTACATAATTGAAAGGCTAGTAATTATATGCATTCAAATACCTGATTCTAGTAAGAGTATAAATAAACAGCACTCAAATACGTTCATTATGAACTGTTACCAGGCTCCTTTAAAATTGCGATGGACGTTGTGAAGGACGTTATTACAGAACGGCGTGAGATTATTCTCCACGAACTTCAGTCCGATCTCTGAAACAGAAACTACAACAAAAGTTAACATCGATTGCAGAACATTAAATTTTTCGCAGCTATTCGCACGGGCATGATCCTTGGTAAAGAATATCAATTTTGAAAAGAACAATATCCTATTCCAAGGAAAATTCCGACCCAGGTCTCACCACGAGGAGGTTGCTGCGACGAGACCCGCCCACCCTCATGTTCTGCAATCGGCCCACCCAGCGGAATACAAATAAAAATTTGGACTAAACCCCAAATTAAAAAATTTATAAAATTAAGCATCTCCGTCTGGAACACATTTGTGAATCAAATGCATTACAGAAGGAGCTGCTTTGCAAGAACCTACCCGGCCGAATATCAACCTACCTATACTAGTACTTAATATAATACTATATAATACTATCCTAAATATCAATACCTATTACTAACATAAATATGACTATTCAACTTTAAATGTTTCAGTTTAAATTTGAATATTAATTCACTAATGTTCATGAACCTGTGAGCTTCTAAAGCTCAATAAATTTCCTACCTAACCATGGTATTTTAACACGTGTTTACATATGTATTGCGTTGTGTTGAGACTGTCCCACGAAGTTACCTAACTGAAAAGGGAACAAAATTCGATACACACAAACAATATAATTAGTAACAATATGAATATAATTAGTACTCATATTAGTATAAATAATATAATAATATAATTAGACAAAAATTATATAAGAAGTACAACTCTGAAAGAAAGAAACCATACATTATATAAGAAGCAAAAGAACATAAAATATACATTATCATATTAATTCCTAAACTTTGTTTATGAACCTTTGAGCTTCTAAAGCCCAATAAATCCCCCTACCTAACCATGCATGGCATTCTAATATGTGTAACCTATGTGTACATGTATATATACATGTATAGGCTGAATATTCATGTTGAATGTTGATATCCCACGATGATACCTAGCTGAAAAGGGAATTGAATTGATTATACACCTGAAAATAATACACAACCAATATAAACACCTGAAAGAAATACATAAACAATATAGACACCTGAAAATAATACACAATTAAATAATACACCTCTCTTCTTTTTGATTTATACCATAATTGATTCCCTCCTACGATTTTATTGTAGTTGTCTCGTCCTTAAGTTGTACTTCAACTTCTTTCTTGTATTTCCATCAGAATTCCTTTCCTAATTAGAACGCCTGTCCTGAAACAAAAATGCAAAGAATTAAATAGTATTGTATATATATGTTAATGTGAATCGAATTCCATATTTAGATTCAATAAAAAATATGTTTCTAGCTACTTACCATTGTCACCTTCTCCATTATATTATTACATTTATTTACACTTTCATCTTAGTCCTGGCTCAGTTTTCTTGATACATTTTCCTTGACACAAGAAATGAATACCTAAACAAACAGAAAACTTTCTATTCGATTAATAGCTGAAAAGAAACTAATTAATATCACATAAATATACCAGATATGAACAATCAAATTTAAACAATCAATTTATTCAATTTCAATGCAAAAATGAAGAGGAATAGATACTTGAAATTAAGAACTCAACAACTCATTATAAATTTAAATATTGAAATCATTTAACTTTTAATTCTGAACTTGTACTTGTAACTCTTTCTTACATTTGCGTTCAATTATTAATATGATCAATTTATTATACATCATACATTTTATTTCAAAATCAAATAATGAACGTCAAAGGAATTTAAGATGTTCAAATTGAAATATTTGCATTTTACTGTATTTAGAACTAAATGTTTTAATCGTGAAAAATACAAACGAATTTGTAGCGGTTTCGGGAAGTTAACTATCAATATGAAAAGTCGAATTACATTCATATGCCTTTTCAGAGCAAGCTTCTAAGTATCATGAAAACTACTTTCTAGTTAGTGTCTAGAATTTGAAAAGTACAGTTGAAAAATTTTAAAAATCGTAACTCTAGAAACAAATAAACAAATCTACTTTTAAATATTAAATACCAACATTTATAAATACTGATACTATTTTGAACCGGCAGGTAGCAGTAACAAAAACGGAATTACAGACAATGATAAAAAAACACGAACGGTGCATCATTGATCGCAACACTAATTTACTAATATATAAAATGATTAATATGTAAAATATTATTAATACATTATGTAATAATTAATACATAAAAACAAGAAAATACCGGGCACCTGCATTTTTTTATACGCAACACTGGGGAGAAGGATTAGGAGGATTATGGATGGAAGGTACCCTAACATTGTCAGCCAATTTGGCTATGACGAATCTCCATTTTTAGCCATTGGCTGTTATGGTTTAGATATACTTTCAATAAAAAGTTGGGCATTGACATTTCGCAACACTACAGAAAACATGACATTTCAAAGTCACAACAACAATGAAAAATATACAATTTACAATCAATCGTGCTTAATACACAGTGCATCATAATCGCACGTTCAACAAAACGAACAGTGAGAAGCTATGTATCAACAATCAACAAACTCGTATAAAAAATATATATATCAGAAATCCAGAATTTAGTGTTTCAAAACTAGGGTCTCTCACACTGAAACTTTAAACTCAAAAAGTAATCGAAACTTAACACTTGGAGCTACAGAAAATTTATTCAATAACTAATTCTCTCATGATTATTATATATATTATACATTAGAGCAACCTCGTGAGGAACTGTATACAGAATAATTCTTAAAAAATCAATTCCAAAAGAATCATACTTTATTAGACTCTACTACAGACTGTTCCATTCAAAAGTACAACTTTCATTTAAGAAAAAATTGTGGTCATTGCTAATACCATTTACTTCAACTTCCATAGCAAAACTGCAAAGAAAATTTCACAAACAACTTGTATGAACGTCAAGCGTCCACCATGTCCACAGCAAAATGCGTTTCGCAACATCCAATCCACATTAAACTCACCGAGCAATTAATCGACAACGTGGCAACACCATTGTCTTTTTTTTTTAGGGCGACATGGTACCACCGCGTGTTTCATCTTCCACTATAAGTGGTGCTGACTCTACTTTAATATCGGCGCGAGGGAACCAGTACCTTCGAAATACACTATGCATGCCGTGAAACGCATTAGCAGATTCCCGTGCATTTAACGCTCACACACCATCAAATGGCTAAGGCTGCACGCCGCTACGTTCCAGACTCTACTGTGTAGACTCCGCGGATAGCACGACACGTCGATGTCCATCTAATTGCGATGGACAAACTCGGTGCCGATACCGTCGCAGGTGACGTAACTTAATACGTCTTCTTTTTGCAAACGGTACCGTTTTCATGCGATCCGCGGTACACAAGTTCCAGGACGGAACTGCAAATCGCGACATGTGGGAACGGGGTAATTGAACGTAGCAACGTACACCGTGGTATTGCGCTAACTGCTATAACATGCGCCTGTGAGAACGAGCCAACACGTTTTCTCCGCTATATTAAATTGAACGTACTGGTTCCGCAATGGTTCAATGATACGTTACGCGATACAAGACCAAAATTGCTTGAGAGTCGAATGCTTCTTGACTATTACATTTCCCATTCTGCAGTCGGTTCTATCATACATTAATTTCATTTTATATTTGACGAAGTTTGAAGTTTAACAACCACCACAACTTTACTCTAGATCACTACAGTCTAAAATCAGCATTTATTTTCTGCATTGGCAGCTATAATACGTTTGACTATTTTTCCTGATTCTCGCTTTACTCGACGTACGCTCGATATTATCATATATGAATTATATTTCCTGTTTAATAAAGTTAGGGATTAAGTCTTAATCCATTCTGTGCGATACTGAACGACGATTTGATACAAGCAATTGTGCAAGAGACAACATTCATTCACGAAAACATTGAGGTCATTGTTAGTAACATTCACTTCACCTTAAATAGTAAAATAGTAATCAAAATTTCTCAAACAACTTGTATGAACGTCAAGCGTCCACCATGTCCACAGCAAAATGCGTTTCGCAACACCCAATCCACATTAAACTCACCGAGCAATTAATCGACAACGTGGCAACACCATTGTCTTTTTTTTTTAGGGCGACATGGTACCACCGCGTGTTTCATCTTCCACTATAAGTGGTGCTGACTCTACTTTAATATCGGCGCGAGGGAACCAGTACCTTCGAAATACACTATGCATGCCGTGAAACGCATTAGCAGATTCCCGTGCATTTAACGCTCACACACCATCAAATGGCTAAGGCTGCACGCCGCTACGTTCCAGACTCTACTGTGTAGACTCCGCGGATAGCACGACACGTCGATGTCCATCTAATTGCGATGGACAAACTCGGTGCCGATACCGTCGCAGGTGACGTAACTTAATACGTCTTCTTTTTGCAAACAGTACCGTTTTCATGCGATCCGCGGTACACAAGTTCCAGGACGGAACTGCAAATCGCGACATGTGGGAACGGAGTAATTGAACGTAGCAACGTACACCGTGGTATTGCGCTAACTGCTATAACATGCGCCTGTGAGAACGAGCCAATACGTTTTCTCCGCTATATTAAATTGAATGTACTGGTTCCGCATTGGTTCAATGATACGTTACGCGATACAAGACCAAAATTGCTTGAGAGTCGAATGCTTCTTGACTATTACATTTCCCATTCTGCAGTCGGTTCTATCATACACTAATTTTATTTTATGTTTTATTAAGTTCCACATTGAGATTTAGTCTATCTCGTGCGATTTTGTAGAACCATTTGATAGTGAACATTGACTAACAGACCACCTCAAGTTATAGAAGAATTGCAATATTCTAAATCTGGTTAATTAAGCTATAACATGGATTAAAAGAATTTTGTGAGGACTTAAATATTTGCAGATTAATTATTTCATTACTATATTCAATTAAGAGATAGTTATGTATATGAAATGTACGTTTTAGTTACTGAATAAATTATTCTGTATTATTTCAACTAATCTAAAATATGAATTAAAAGCAATTGAGATTTGGTTTAAATCTTGAACTATTAATTACCTCATTGAAATATTAAATTTAGAATTTAAATCATTTGACAAAAATTTATGAACGAAGTACACGTTTCTATCATGATTTCATGAACATATTCTTCATACTGTTCGTTTTGTTCAATGGCGTTATATTTATATCTGTATTCAGGAAATCAGTAAATCATGTAATAACTGGTAGTTCCAAATTTATATACATTGAAAGTTAACTCTACTTCACTTACAAGACCAAAATTCAAACTGTAATTGTATAATTACTTAAACCGTAATCATTTTGTTCGCAACACTAATTAAAAACCACGATCTGCCCTCATAAGAAATAGGTTGACAGAAGGCCAACCTAGGAAACAAATAAAAAAAATTATAAATCAGCAAAAAGAAACGAAAAGAAAATATAAGAAATACGTGAAGATAAATATAAAATAAAGAGTAAATAAATAAAAGATAAAAATTAATATATATATATAATAAATAAATGAAAAATATTAAGACGATAATACAACAGTGAGCACAATGACAATGTAGTAACAAGAATGACGCCCAATCGCATACGTGATGGAGCGTCATTAATAGTTGCCCTCTTGAACGACATTTGTCTGGGCCTCTTCAGCATATAGCCTCTTCTTTTCTTCTGCGGTCCGCCACATATCTGAAACCCTACACTTGCTCGTTAGTCAACAGACAATGACTCCCTATCGTTGTCGTTCACCGTTCGTGCAATGAGCAAGTTGCGCAACGTTTCGAGGCCCTAACCGAAATCGCGAACGCGACCGCGATCGCGGAAGCTAGCCCACAGAAACCCTAAAACTTGAAGAGTTTAAATCGGTGCTAGCAGCAAACGGCATTCTCCGTTTGGGCCAGCCTCGAATTAACTCCACAAGTTTTTCCAGTAGCTGACCACCACCGCGAAAGGGGGGCCTACCCGAAGAGAAAAGATGGCAGCCAGCCCCGGCCCCTGCCTACTTATAATTAAAGCACACACACCAGAAGGTAAGTTACCTGTCCTACCTAGCCCTATATTTAAGAAAAATGCAAAGACATTCTCGCCAACACACATCACTCCACGGTTCTCATTCATACACCCAGGCGCAAAATTAGCCTAACACCTAGAGAGACGTCCCGGGACGCCTCCGACACCTGAGCGTCAACCAACAAACACACTCTAAGGGTACGTACCGTTTCCTGGAACCGACTGATAACGCTAGTGACCATTGCGAACTGATTTAATTCAAATATACTATGGTTTACTATTATTGATATCATTATTTAAGTATGAAGTTAATATTATATTATATTATGTATATTATACATTGTATTCTGAAATTATTGTTATATGGTATTTGTGACATCAAGTTGTTAATTATTCCAATTGAATAATACTGTATTCTGAAGTTATTGTTATATGGTATTTATGAAATCAAGTTGTTAATTATTTCAAGTGAATAATATTCTTCTTTGAATTTTATTTTACTGTTATTGTCAAAATTCCGACGCAATGCCACTGCCTAATCACACATACAAAGTGGAAATTACGTCGTGCACGATACACAAAACGTCATCAGTCGCCAAACATTTTTAATTATAATATATTTCATCGTACCCATTGCTCTCACCCTCCCAAGTAGCACCTGGGCACGTGAGAGGACTTGAGCAATGAACACGGAATAAGAAACCTGAAAAAGCCTAACTAAAAACCAAGTATTTGTTAGTGTTTTAACGGACTGGAATTCGCTTAACCCTTTGCACTCAACAGGTGACTCTTAGTCAGCATTTAATTTAATACAGCAAAATCATAAAGTTCAATATGTAACATTAAGTTCTGTAAAAAGCATCAGTATATGAAATATTGAAATAAAATATCTTTGATTCTCAGTTTATGCGTGATTCTTAATAAATTAGTTTAAAAAATTGTCTATATCTCATCACAAATTGAAATAAAATATCTTTGTTTCTCAGTTTATGCATGATTTCTTAATAAATTAGTTTAAAAAATTGTCTATATCTCATCACAAATTGAAATAAAATATCTTTGTTTCTCAGTTTATATGTGATTTCTCAATAAATTAGTTTAAAAAATGTGGTATATGTTCCATCAGAAAGTGTTCAAGATTTCTAGTGAAAAACTTTCGAGTGCAATTGATTAATAATGGAATTCTTTAAAAACCCTCGGGCGATCCTCTGATCAAAGCACATTTTCTAAAACATACTACAATGAAGCAAACCTGTTGCTTTGACTCAAGGATCTACCCGTCGCGAATTATCTTCTTGCACTTTGTCTCTAATATATTCATATTATTTAACGAACTTTAATTGAAAAAATATTATTCAGTTATTATCATTAAAAATAGGGAAAAAGCTAAATTGAATTTATTGATTCAATCAACGTATCAATATATATACTCAAATATTTCATTTGACATTTAAATTTAACAATTATTTAAAGTTATTTTAATGCTATTCAACTTTTATTTAATCATTTACGGAAGACTTCAGATTCCTTTGATTTAAAAACAATCGATACTTAAAAACCACGATATACAAGAAGATTCCTGCCTATCTAAGAGTTAAACGTTACTACTCACAGGTACGCTTGGCGTACCTGCGTTCATTGTGCTCACAGAATAAAATGACAGAACAACCAGTTACCTGTGTCGCAATTGGACCTTTCGTCCTACGACATAAGTGACCAGAAGTATTAAACAAAACAAAAAAAGAAAAAAGAAATGATTTGAACATGAGGTTTTGTTCCTCTTTTTGTGTACTCACGGAACCGATGGACGTCGAAGGGGATCAATAGCAGCAAACTAAAAATGAAAAAAGCACAGAAAAATAAGAAACTGTTTATGGCTTAATCCAAAATAAATAATAATTTTACAAAAACTGGAATTATTCATTGGTAATGTAAGATAACACTTACACTGATCCACCAACAACGACGCCAGATGCCCATCCTACGGGCTGCGGCAGTCAACTGCTTCATTAAGAAAAGCTGTCACCTAGAATAAAAAAGAAAAACATGCGTTAAAATTAATTAAAAAGAGCAGTAATAAATTTTCATTTTTTATTTTCAACAAATAATAAATAGTAAATAATAAATAAATAATTGAACAGTTAACAATGAACAATATTAATAAATAAATAATTGGACAGTAAGCAATGAACAATATTAACAAATAAATAATTGATAACTAATAGTTTAATACGAATAGTTAATTAGTAATTAATATTAAATAATAATTAAAAATAATTATAGAAACAAAATCAAAAGGAACCTACCCAAATAAAACGGGAACAGCACCCACAAGTTGTCCTCTTCCTCGATACAGTGACTCTAATTCCACGTCAACGGTCAATTTCATTTGTCAAAAAAAAGAATTAAAAAAAAACAATATTTATCGCGACCGAGAATAATTTCCGGCGAACAAATGTGACTCTAATGCGGCAAGTATAAAAACTTAGAGCCACGATGCTCCAGAAACAATTTGACATAGATCGCGAAAAAACACTGACTCTACTACCGAATGCCCTACACCAGTTACATAAACGGAAAATTACTGAAAACTTCTATACTCTGTATATATTTAAAACATAATATGTCTATCGATACATAGCAACACTGACTCTACTGACTTCGCTCCCTGAAGTCTCAAATGCCTGTAAAAAACGATTAGAGGGTGGAGGGTGGGGTGAGGGGGGCTTGGCTTTTATTACGCCTAACCGTTACCCGGAAATATTGCTCGATATTCTAAAAATTTGTAATTAACAATGTCATTTTATTTATATATGCTTCGATGAGCATGTCAAATGCAAAAAAGTTTAAATAATAAAGCTTGCAGCCGAAAATGTTTATAAATTTAATTGTTTATAAAAAATTGCGTTGAAATGATTGAATTAGAGATAATGTCGCGACCGAAATACAATGAAGTGCAAATACGTTTAATTTCAATATCTGAAGAAAATGAAGCTAATATAAGAAACAAATGAATAAATAAATAAATGAACAAATGTCACCCAAATGTGATACGTGTCAGTCAGATTTCCTTGTGGGTGTTCAATGGCGTCGTTACGTGCCGGCTTTGCATCCGCAATAAATGTCGATCAGATCTCTGGAACAGACAATACAACAGAAATTATATTAATTCTGTTAAAATAATAATGTTGCTCGCGTTAAGATCACTAACAAGTCAAATTCGGTTCAAGAATTTAGTTATTAACGCCGAAATAGAATTATTTGAGTGAATTGTAAATTTAAGCAAATCGTGAAATTTGAACTGATGGACGCCATAATGGCCGTTACTCTTCTACGCAGTTACTAACTCCCGAATTTCGCGAACTGAAATAAATCGGCAAAAAGAGAATGACCGATAGACACCGAAGGAAAAATCAAATAAATTCTTTGAAAATAATAATAGCACCCAAATTAAAATCATTTCCAAATAAAATTCGATTAAAAAAGTTACTTATTATCACCGAAATCGAATTATTTAACTGAATTATAAATTAAAGCAAATCGGGAAATTTGAACTAATGGACGCCATAACGGCCGTTACTTTTTTACGCAGTTACAAAATCTCGAATTTCGCGAAAAATATATGATATAATCAAATATCTGTAAGAAAAAGTGTTAAAACAAAAATAAATCAACGTAAATGTTAACAAACAACGATTGAAAAACTGGAATAAACCGGTAAAAACAGAATAACCGATAGACGCCAATAAATCAAATAAATTTGTTGAAAACAATAATAGCACCCGAATTACAATCATTATCAAGTGAAATTCGATTCAAAAAGTTACTTATTATCACCGAAATCGAATTATTTAACTGAATTATAAATTGAAGCAAATCGGGAAATTTGAACTGATGGACGCCATGTGGCCGTTATCCTTTCACGCAGTTACAAAATCTCGAATTTCGCGAAAAATATATGATATAATCAAATATATGTAAGAAAAAGTGTTAAAACAGAAAGAAAACACTGTAAATGTTAACAAATTACGATTGAAAAATTGAAATAAAACGGCGAAAAGAGAATAACCGATAGACGCCAAAGGATAAATCAAATGAATTTTTTGAAAATTATAACAGCACCCGAATTAAAATGATTTTCAAGTAAAATTCTATTCAAAATTTACTTATTAACGTCAAAACCGAATTATTTAGCTGAATTATATTGAAGCAAATCGGAAAATTTCAACTGATGCACGCCATGTGGCCGTTATTCTTTCACGCAGTTACTAAATCTCGAATTTCGCGAAAAATATCTGACAAAATCAAAAATGTGTACGAAAAAGTGTTAAAACAAAAAGAAAGCAGTAGAAATATTACCAAACGATGGTTGAGAAGCTCAGGATGAGACAGCAACAGGAGGATGCCCGATAGACGCCACAACAAATTTTAAATATGGAGAATAATTAATTCACGAAAGTTAAAAACACGTCCAACCCTTTCAGTCGTCCAGAAAAGAATGACGCCGGTCGCGTCTTCAACCGGTAACGAACCGTTGGAGTGGGGGAAGGCCCAGGCTTCTGAGCATGCGTGAAAATCGCGATATGTGACGTCACGTCTCAATAAATTAACAATTTTTAATTTTCTGAAGATAATACTTTGTTTTTAAATGATTTGTTAATTGCACACATATAGAATTATTTTATAGCAAAATACTGAAATCAACTTTTCATTACATTTGATACGGTTCTAACTAATTAAAGTGGCGGGATTAAAACATCCCAGAACATTCTAGAACAATTCATGTATCGACTGTCACCACTCGATCGACATGATAAGTGCAGTGAAGTAGCACCTTCTTTCTTTTAAGGAATAATCCTTCTTGCTCTTATTAATTTTCCCTAGAGACAATCATGGGTACCACTAAACAAAATTGCAACTACCGATGTGACCTCTAAGATCGGAAAAGAAGGTAGAGATGTTCCACCCTAGCATTGTTTTCTACACTTAGCTGCAGACTAAAGAAGAAGGACTTCGATCATTTATCGTAGGATACATGGATTTATGTACAGTTACATTGGCAGAAAATGACATGGATCATCGAGGGATGGTCTCCTTTATTTAGGTTTCAATCTCAAATAAGAGGACATGTAGGGAGATCAGCATACGTTACGATCGTTAGCATTCCGATCGCTAATAGGTTAGGAAAAGCGGGTAAGTGCATCAAACTTAGCTAAGCCCGGTTTTCTTTAACGTAATTTCTCTTAATCTTATTATTACACCCATAAAACCGTGTTCTATTCACCTGTTTGGTTCTACAATAGCAGGTACTTCAGGTGCTTTGATCCGGTTAATCCGTATTGTCGTTGACGGAGTATCCTCTATGAAGGATCATGCCGAGCTAATGATTGTGGATTCAGAATCTATTGTCAGAACATTGAACACTTTGAAATGAGGCTTTAGCTGTCACAGGTGAATTGTATTCCTTTGTAAAGTAGAAGATCTAGCATCAGTCTTTTGACACTTGACATACACTTTTGACTTTGCAGGCTAGTGTAGTTCAGCAGCTGACTGTTTTGTGGTTAGTGTACTGATATATCGATATTTCGAAGTATCAGATAGAAAAGTATGTTTTATCATCAAGGAAGGATAGGATGAACAATGAGTTAAATCTGAATCAATAGAAAATCTTATTGGAAAAATGTTTGTATGGATTTCGTGAGTGTATCACGATGTTATTAAATTGTTAGCGCCTTCAAGATTTTTACAGAGATGGCGCCACTATTTTACTGCTTTAATTTCGTAAGTTAAATTAATCATTCCTATGGAAATATTCTTTCACTTTATTGTAGAATTACATCTTATTTTTAATTCATTGATTACATAGTTAACGATTTTCAGAGAACTCTTGAAAATTAATGTTGTCATGGCACATTCCCGATTACACGAAGTTATTCATAATTTCAAGATACATTGAGATCTATCTTCAGCTGCTCAACTAGAACGTCTGCCACCACCTCTGCTGAAACATTGTCTCATCTGAGAAGTATTCGTCTGGACTTTTTCGGAAAGTTTATTTTCTTTTGTTTGCAATGCTAGCTGCGAATTGATCTGCTGAAGCATTGGAAGGAATTTGACGAAGTTCAATTCTTTGTTGACTAGCTTGAGAACGTCTTGCGATCGAATTCCTTCTCGACAGTTACACGATTGCTTCCATTGCTTCGGCGATCTCAATTCTTCAGACGCAAACCTGTATTTAATATTATGTTAATTATACTCCGCCCCTTGCGTTAGCTGCATCGGCGTTTGCTTTCAAGGTGCACATAGAAAAGGGGACTCTTCCACTCACAACGCTCGGGACTCGACGCGCACCAATGACCATGCGCCAAAAGCTGGGGCGGTTCGAGCGACGTGAAAGGAAGAGTTCCCTTTGCTTCTGAGCACTTCCTTTCAAACCCAAGGCCAATGGAACTAACGTGAGGGGCGTATAGTAAATACCTGTTTGCTAACCTGTCGCCCACTTTTTCGAATTCATGTCTTATAAATAATCTTTTCTGGGTAAAAGTATTTTATAAATATGATATACAAATGAACTAAACATTTTTAACTTCTATAATATCTTTCTTAGCCTTCAATATTCAATGATAACATTCATAACTAAATCTTATTTTCTTACAGGCTTTGTTAAGCATCCAGACAGCTACTCAAGACAAGTTTTCAACAATTTGGAGAACAAAAATAAGTCCCTGGCAATTCCTTGATATCATGGGTCAAGGAGTCTCTGATTCTCCCACCGTTGCTGCTTTCTTAGGTAAGTAGCAATTCGACAAATGCCAAGACCTGGCTAGCACTTTTTGGAATTTGGTCCAAAAAGAACAATTCTTCCCTCAAAGTCAATATCACTTCAACAGTTTTCTCTTTCAGACTGAACTGTTCTTTGATGGATGTCTTTTAGGAAGGAAAAATCTTCACCTTCATTTTTATCCCTGGATTTAAGCAACAAAGAGTTACTTACGTTGTTCTGTGAAGGTATATGTTTATTAAAAAGATTCTTCGTTATTTATTAGAAGAACATTTGGAATAAGATTAACTAATCCTTAAATGTCTTTGTAGATGTTCCATGTAACGAATGCGTTTGTAATTCTTCGATAAATTGGCAGATCATTAGGGGATAATACGAGGTCAACGAGCGATTTAATTCTACGTCAGTACGTTTCTTTGTGCACAATTCTCATGTAAGTATTTTATTTAACAAGATAACATTCTGAATTGGTCGAACTTCGATTTACAATATTGAATTTCACAATTACAATATTCTATAACATCTTCATTACAAGTATGCCATTGTTCACTGACAAAAACTCCGAGCTGTAGAGCCAAAATGGAGTTTCGAATGCTTCGAAGAAAAGAAATCGTAAAACCGATTGAATTGAATAGCAGCTGTCGGCGAAATGGTAGACATATACCACTGGAACATCTTTATGCAGTAGTGTGGAGTGTGTTACCCAACTTGGCGACGACAAATGGATGCGGCGGGGATGTTTGAACGATGGGAAGAATTTTCATCGAATATTATAAAACATAATTTCCATTAATTCGCGGACATAAATCAATCAACATCTTCTTATAGATGGATTTATCCTGTAAATTATCATACAACGTAATAATGTACATATTTCTGTCTGAAACTAGTTTTATTAATTATATATTTATATAAATGACCAAAAAGATTGTACAGATTGTTAAATGATGTAATATGGAAACATTTAATCTTACAAACACATTAATGTATGCTATTTTTACTTGATGATTTACGGAAAACTTGCTTTTTGAACAATTTATTTTTTCCTCTGGTACGACCGAAATACTACTCCATAAAAATGTGATCCGGTAAACGTGTTTTTTACGCTCTCAGGTGTTAATTTATCGTCACAAGTAAAAAATTCCTATAATATCATCAAATTCAAACGGTTAAACAAAAGAGTGTTTGCGAAAACGACGTCAATAACATCCCCCCTAACATCGGGGACCTTAACGACCTCAGGAACATCCCCACTAACATCGGGGACCTTCGACCTTATAAGGACGGTCTTGACAGCCGAGGGCTCAGTTCGTCGCGAACTCCTGAACTGGGAGGATCGGAGAGGACCAGTAGACCCTCCTGAGCTCGCCTGGTGCTTCCTGGACTATCCTGGACTATCCTGGACTATCCTGGACTACCTTCGACCACCTTCGACCACCTTCGACCACCTTCGACCACCTTCGACCACCTTCGACCACCTTCGACCACCTTCGACCACCTTCGACCACCTTCGACCACCTTCGACCACCTTCGACCACCTTCGACCACCTTCGACCACCTTCGACCACCTTCGACCACCCTGGACCTCTCTGGGCATCAGTGGTCTACTGCTACCTTCACTCTGGGGCACTGGTGACCAGTACTACCACCGATCAGTAGAGAGTAATGCAGTTCCATGGTGGCCAGTACTGATGAATACCAATTGTCCTCGGCTCTTCCTAAGCTACGTACCGATTGCGAACAGCGATCGGTGAGTCGCATGCTCTTTCTTTTTAAATCCGGTCACCGATCATGTCGTAGGACGAATGCTCCGTAACGGCACCGGTGACTGGTGGTACCATTTTAGTAGTTTTTGATTTTGTGAGTGCAGTGGCCTCGGATATGCCTCTCGGGGCATACCCGAGAGTAGTAACATTTTTTGGTTTATTTATTAGATAGGATAGGGTTTTCTTGTACGTCGCGTTTAAAGTTAACTGCAAATATTAGCAACCATACTCTGACTTTTTATCGCATTACGAGTAGCATAACTTTACTTTGTAGTTTCGTATATAAGATATAAACAACCTTCAACATTGAATATTAAGATAATATGACTGAGAACTTAGTGGTACATTAATTGTATCAATAGGTTCGGTCTAATTCTCGATTCCTACATTTCGACTAAGATACAATCGATTGAAATGATTGACTATTCGCGTTAAAGTTCATTTAATCGCTGGAATATCATAGTAACTATCGTACAAGAAAACATTTCGCGGTGGGTAGGTCTCTGAATCGAAGCAACTACCTTGTAATACATTCTTCTGATATTAGAAACAGCTGCTTCGACAAAGGGATCACCTGAGGATTTTTGAAAATGTGTTAAAAGTTTAAAATAGATTCATTCTTGTTGAAATTTTACTTAAAGTCTCATTTCCATTAAATTTCAATTTCTCTTATTCTTTTTTTGCATATTACAATATTCATATATTAGTAGACTTACCATTTATAAAATTAGACAATTAAATTCTTAATTTTGAGTCAATTATGTTGAAAAGCAAAGAACTTTAGTCCGTCAGAAAAATTAGAAGCTAACATGATTTTATAGCTAGGATTTTCAGGATATTGTTTCCATGTTCCTTGCTCGATCTCTCTCACGTGCCCAGGTGCTACTTGGGAGGGTGAGAGCAATGGGCATGATGAAATTGTTATTATTTAAACATGTGAGCGATTGACAATGGTTAACGTATTATGCACGACGTATTATCCACTTGTGTGTGTGTGTGGTTAGGAAGTGGAAATGCGTCGGACTTCATAATATCATGAATACTCTTTATACGTATATATTCCAGTTACTGTAAATGAAATAAATAAATTATTTGTGGAATATATACACACTTTTCCTTATTCCCTTACTCAGTAGAGTACGAATATTAACATATTAGAATACTTTGATCGTCCATACGTTACCAAACGACATAAAGAAGGGTAGAATTATATTAATTTCAATTAATTGTTCGTGCCAAGTAAAATATTTTCTCAAAGATCGTTAACCATTGCCAGTCGATTTCAGGAATTGATATACTAGAGTATGAATGTGGTTGTTAGTGAACGTCCCGGGACGTTCTCTCTGGACGTTAGGTTCATTCGCACCCGGGTGCATCAGAGACAATCGTGGAGTGATGTGTGTTTGTGAGAATGAGTCTCTTGCCCCTTTTTTAAATATAGCTATAGGTAGGCAGGTAGCATACTCTCTGGAATGAATGTTAGATTTAAGTAGGCAGGGGCCGGTGCTGGCCTTCGTTTCTGCACGATGGTCAGTTACCGGGGAACTTGAAAAATTAGTTCAAAGTTGATAGTAAAACGGAGCATGCCGTTTGCTGATCAATCTTGATCTCGACTTTTCAAGTTCCACATAGATACCGCGATCGCGATCGGTATTAGGCGCGAATAGGCGAAACGTTCGAACTTGCTCGATTGCACTGTCGAATGGTCAATGACCGATTCCGAGTCATTGGTCATTCGCTATCGAGCAAGCTTAGGGTTTCAGAAATGGCGGACTGCCGAAGAAAAGAAGAGGCGTATGCCGAAGAGGCCCCGACAAAATGTCGCTCAAGAGGGCAACTATTAATGGCGCTCGATCTTAGCATGGAGATGGAGCGTCATTTTATGTTACTACTTTGTCACTGCACTCACTTTAGCTTCAGTAGAAATGGTGGTGGTAGTAGTAGAAGTAGGCGTAGATGTATCGGGCTGGCCATAGCCGCCCCAACGTCCAACAATGAGCATTTCGCGATTTTTAATTAGCGTTGCGAGACAAGCATTACGGTTTGAATTAGAGTTGCGAATGATATATTCGCGATTTCGATTAGAATTGATTTTTACACTTGTTTTTTCAAATTGCTTTAACGATAGCTTTGCGTATGACAAACATCGATCGTCTGATTTTAATATTACTGAATATAAAGCGCAATTATATTAACTAGCACGTAGTTCTTTCTATTTTAAAGTAGCGTTGCGAATAATTGAATAAACGCGTTTGATAGAACATAATTTATTCAATACTATGTTCATTTATTAAAGTAGCGTCACGATATCAATACATCGCGTTCTTCTTAGTGTCGCGACAATATATTTTTCGCGTTGACTTAGAGTTGCGTTATATTAAATGCTCAATAATATGCTGGAACCATAAGAACCAAAACGCAGTTTGCGGTACTGCGAACAGTGGTTCTTTGCAGTCAAAACGGCTGCTCCGTGTTCTCAAATGTAGCGTTGCGTATAATGAAACAGGTGCACGCAAGTTATTCACTTCATATTAAACAAATTAGAGTTGCGATTGATACTGACACCCTCGCGTAGTTATTTTATTATATTTCTAAAGCAGCGTTGCGATTAATCATACACTTTTCGCGTATCTTATTGAGATCTTTGAATATTACATTATTTAATGCAGCGAACAGTAACGCACCTCTCGCGTTTATTATTGAAATATTTGTAAACTTTGTAAATTAGTGTCGCGAATGAATTAGTCCACTCTCGGGATTTTGATAGCACGTGATATACAGAGTGGACAGTCCCAATTTTTAAACATACCTCCTTCTATTCAAATTCATGTAATTGATCAAAATTTACTATGTAATGAAGTAAGTTTCTGTTGCAGAAATACTTGAGAGGAATATGGGATGATATTCTACGGGGAAAATGGTATACTTTCATTTTTATTTAAGGTAACTGTAAAAATTGTACCCCATATTCTAGACTACATTTCTTAAATTATATTCATCTACTAATCCAATAAGGCAGTTTCTGTTGCAGAAAGAACTGAGAGGGATAGAAGATGGCATTCTGTGAAGGTAGAAGCTGCAGCCATTTAACATGGAACCCTCCTGTTGGAAGAGTACATCATGTCTATGGGATCCATCTAATGGGATCCCGTCCGCGAAATGGGATCCCGTCTTTGGGATCTTAAATTTCTCTAATCCTAGGCTCATCTCCATTAATATTATTTTCGTTGAAAAACAATCACATTGTAATAATTTTTGTTACAGGTGGCAACATGTGTTACTACACAAACACTCTTTAATTTTCTAATTTAAGTTTACTTGTTTCAGCTGTAACTCTAATCTACTTTTAATATAATTTCAGTCTAGTTTTACTCTAATCTTAATATAATTTTACTTTAACATTGACACACTAATTTATTCATAATACAATTTTTATTTAATGTTGTTGCAGCTCATTTACAATTAACCATTTTACAAATATGTTGGTTTTGTTTTTCAGTACAGGTTCAAGAAACAGTGTATCATTAAATTTGATAGTTCTAAGTGCGCTAATGATAAGTTTCAGAATTAAGGCCGGAGGTCGATGGAATTAAAGCTCGGGACTGTGGTCTGGCTGGTTTGATCATGGTTTGCTCGCGTCACCCTCTCCCGCTCCCTTTGCTTCTTGTTCCGATAATTGCTCGGCATATCTGCGACCAATGCGTAGTCTTATAAGGCGAAACTATGTTAGAATCGAGATTGTATCCCCTCATTTTGCGCCTGCTGAATCAGAGACTTCTTCTCTGATTCGCCTGATGCGGGAATCAAGGACTTCTTCCTTGATTCACTCCCTATACTGCGATGATTGTGTAATAAAACTTATGCGTCGCGACTGAACTGCGTTAGAATTAAGCGTGTGAAAGAAGACGTCGATCGTCCGCCGTGGGATACATCGTTTCATTTACTAATTACGCTGTATTAATCCCATATTACTAATTATTTCTATGTATTCCTTCATTTCAGTACAGACTCAAGAAAGAAGACAGCCGCCGAGGGATTATTATTAAGTGCGATACCTATAAGTGCGTTTAAAATAAGATGTAGAATTAGAACGGGAGGTCGGTGGAATTGTATTTTCCACCCACCTCCCAGGGTCTCCTCGCAGCAACCTCCACGTGGTGAGACCTGGGCAATCGGTGTTATTCTTAATACGGTATCAAAATATGGAGAATAATGCCGAGCTAATGGCTGCGAATGTAAGATTCGGTTTATGTCTGTTGTACGATGTAATGCAAGATCGAATATCTTAGAATAATGTTCTATCTTACATGGTGGTGATGATATACGGTATTTCGGAAGGGTAGAAATGAAATTCGTGTTTTTATTACTTTATTCGCTTGTATTTAACTGTTACAATACATTGATAGTATTTATTATTATAATAAATGCTTGAAGTTTACAGGTCTTAATAATAAGTAAACTCAAGTGAGTGGATTGAATTCCTTTTATTTCAATTTTTCAAAACTATGGTTCTTTTAAACTATAGTAAGACATATTCCTGCAATGGAACATTATTATGTATCGATACATAAAAGATGTTTTTTTTTTCAAAATATCTTTATTACAATACATCGAGATGAAGATTTTCAGTAAACATTATATATTAACATCTAATTGAAAGTTGTCAAAAAACTTTTTGCTATACCAGAATTTCACTGAGTTAATACTTTTTACTTCCCCTGTCAAAAGATTTGCTGACGTTTTTGGCTACTATTTTCCACAATACTCTGCTGGAATGTTAGAAATACTTAAGTATCATCACGTAGCGATCACGTACATTAGATAAGTTTCTAAATATGTTTCAATGAGTTTGAAGCTTGAATAGTTTATATAAATACATTGTTAGGTATACGATTTCAATTATAAATAACATTAAAATAAAAATGAATAAGACCAAAAGAAAAAAGAATTTATCTCTTTCATAATATTTGCATGATCTGTGCTGCACCAGCAACAGGGAAAAATAAAAGTACAATGTTCCGAAATAAAACTACCACATAATTCATTAAATTCTCCCTAAATTGATCTCTCGACACCGCTCGATTTCTGACAGGTAACTGCATCGCTACGTAATCGAAACATCTTCGGTTTCCTATTTCTCAGCATCAGGCTGCTGCTCTGTTATCAGAAGATTTTCTAACTTCCCAAGAAAATGTTGCAGATTCCTTTGTAGCAGTTCATTTTCATCGCTGAGTTTTAAGCGAAGGAAATTAGCTACGATCACTTTACTCTTTAGGTCGTTCAGCTGCGACGACACATTCTTCATCTCGCTTTCTGTTCTTGATCTTTCTTGCAGTTCTGTGGCCAGCAATGCTTTGTTATCCATCCACTCTTTCATTAATTTAGTGTTAGAATCAATTATATCCAGTAATTGTCCTTCCAGGATACGCAAGTTCTTCTTCTTCAAAATAGGTTCTCTTTTCGTGTTCTTGATCCGTTTTAATTGGTTTGATCTTTCTCGAATTCTTGGAAATCTCTTGAACGGATAATTTTTTGATAGAGTATTCCGGTTATGTTTACTCTGAAACAATAATGAAATGCGTACTTTATTAAATTTCATAGAACGTATGCCACATATATTCATTTATTTCCAAGTAAATAAAATTCCAACTCAATATTCAGATACCGAAGAAACATACCGATGCATTTAACAATTGCTTCGCATTCCTAGATGCAGATCCTCGGATATTATTTTTCTGAAACATCTGCTTAATGGACGCTTTCTTCCAGTTTACGAAACACCGTTTCTTCAATAGTTTATCCTCCACCGTCTCCTGCCTCTTCTTCAAAATCTTCCGAAGTACTTGGAAAGTATTGATAGGAATACGATTCTGAGTAAGGTCTACCTTTTTCAGAACACTGTTCGATTGCAAAACATTAATTATATTCTCCGCGCCCTGTTTCGTTATTCCGCAGTGTCTAAAACTCAATGACTTCAACCAACAATCGAATTTCACTGCGTACATTAACTGTTGCACGCCATTGTCGCCAAATTTTGGATTTTGATTTAAAATTAATTTCTGTAGCCCTTGGACCTGAAACAAGAACAATCATTCTCGTTAATCAACGATACATAAAGCATAATTAAAACAAAAATGACAAGGAATTAGAAACAAACTATAGTTTTAGAACTACCGAGCATTTGATACGATTGAAATGTAATCAGACATTCATTTTTTCAGACATTCATTATAGTAATCAAGTGAAACTATTTTCAAAATCATTTCGAATATTCAATGCTTTGAAGATACCAATAATTACGAAACTCAAAAACTGAAACCAGTCATTTTAACCGGTACGTAGTTCTAGCGTTAATTACCGATTCATATTACAACATAAAGTGAAACTTCACAATTTCCCAAAATTCTCAAAAGAAACAGTCTAGAAGATTTACCTTCCCAGCAGAATGGTACTCTCTCGTCTCCGCAGATGTCTCCACCCACACGTTCTGCAGCAAGTCAGCTCCCCTCCTTTTCAAGAACAGGTACAGGCTCATGGCGCTCCTCCTGGTCAATCGACACCCCGACAGGTTCAGGATGCAGAGGTTCGGATTGTTCCCCAGACTCTCCAGCACGCTGTTGCAACCTATATAATAAAAATATAACGTAACTAAAAAAGACTTCATAAGAAACGAACACGCGAGAAACATATACAAGGAACATAGAGACGAGAAGAAACGTGGTCAAAATACATTAGACACCCTAAATCATACAACGAAGTTAATCTAAAAATTAAAAAAAGTAAACGTACGTTTAAAGCTTGAACATAATACTAACCGACGTCACCTATACGACATCTCGTTAACGACAGGTGTGTCAGCGTCTCGTTGTTCCTCAGACCCAAGCAAAGGATGTTCAGGTATCTGGACGACAGCGGGATCCCGTCGATCGTGATCGAAGTGATCCTCGCATCCCTCGCGCAGACGGCCATCGCGTCGACGAGGCAGCGCAGCAGGATGTTCGTGTACACGATCGGCCATGCTCGATCCTTCCCACATCGCCTGGACGATCGAAACTCTCGTGTTCTTCCACTTTCTTTGACAGCGTGATGTTTACGGTCTGTCCCAGTTTATCTTTGCTACCAGTCCGCGATCTCCCTTCTCTCTCATCCCTCGGTCCAGACAATCCGATCTGCAAGCTTAAACTTTCCGCGAGTAGTATCCGAAAGGCGAACATGGGGAAGTTCTTTTTTTTTTGTGAGAGAGTAATTTATATATTTGAGATAATTAAACCGTGTATGTAGAAATTTTGACGATAATTTGTTAGATACGAAGAACTCAGATGTAACAGGTGTAACTGGATTATGATTTGTGGAGGAACTGGTGAGATTTTGTCGATTTAGATGCATTAATATCGTGTTACATGAAAGGTTGTCATAGAGTATTAAATTGTTGCACATAAAATGCAATTTTGTCGACAGGTTCGGTGTTACTTCTATGGAAGGGAATTATTAATGGAGATAGCTGTTACAAGTAATTAGAAATAAATGATTCAACTATTTCCTTCGGATGTACTAGAACGGAAACTTGAATCGAAGCTTTCAATGGAGCGTTGCAAGACTTTATTAAATTTTCTGATAGATACACAATAAGGAAAGCATTTTATAAAACATGAGAAATTAAAAATTACGAACTAACGAACGGGTGAAGAATCATTTGAATTTTGGAATCAGCTTTCTCATGCGCAACAATCTAATGAATGTTTCAATTAACGGAAAGGGTGCTAAAGTTTAAGCTTGGGGAAGCAACACATTCAAAAGTCCCTTCTCCTAGTCGCTTCTCATGGAATTATTTTCGTTTTCAGAAGCTGCTCGGTAGCTATAGAATTTACACTCGCGCGATTTTGTTCTAACATAAAGACGTAATATGATTTTCTTCTCGAGTGTCGTATTCGCTAATTAATATTAAAATTCGAACGAATCTATAGGTCTCTGCAAGCAATTACCATAAATGTTCTAGCTTCTCTTCGGTATTTACTTTCTCTCGTATCTTTCGGCAGTTACTGCGACTGTACACATTGATTTTTAATAGACTCCGATTCTCAGCGATACTGTTCAAAATGGACGACCAATGTTTTATATCCACACGGTCCACGCACAAACGCAAAGATCTTCCTTTAAAGCGAGCTGGTATGGCAGGCACAGGTTTTACTGACTTTTGCGCGCGGAGAACCTTGTTAGAAAATGCTGTTATTGTGCAGCGAGTTTTGGAAACGCTAAATCTTTGGTGGAATCATACGCAAGATTATTCGCTAGAATCAGAAGCACATTTAAACGATCAAAAAGGTCCGCTAAGGTGTCTTCCTACTCTAGGGACCTGGAAAGATCCAATTTCATTTTCCTCGATTTTGTGAAGTATGTAGAATAGATCTGCTGGATTTTCTGAAGTCTCTAAAAATGTACTTGCGAGACTTTGAACAATAAAATGTTAATCAGAGACCTGAAATTTATTTCTTTTTAATGTAGATCTTAGATGGTGTATCAATATTGCAAATGCTACTCTATAGTTCATTACTAGAGGTAAGGAAATTCACAAAGTATTGAACGCAATTTTTCAAGTTATTTTTTATTTAATTACGTTTTTGATTTTATTCGAATTGTGAAAAATGTCTCTTTCTATATCAACGTTTTAATTGTCCTCTACGAATTTGGCAATTCAATTTAATCGATTATCATGGAAATTGAAATTCTACATTATTAATGTGTACATTTTCTTCTGAGTACTAAAGTAGGAAGACGAAAATACTAATAAGTATCATGCTGCATTAATTAACCATCACATTATACAGTTATAAATTTTTGTTTAAAAATAAGAAATGTGATTACGGTTAGACACTACACTAATACTGATTATAGTAAGTGCGTTCTAGGCAGAATCGAGAACTGTACAATATAGCATAAAAATGTAGGGATTTTGGGAAAATTAGAGGCTTCAAATAATTAGAATAAACTATAATAAATTCGGAAATAATATACATGTACAGAATCAGAGAAATTTTAAACTATGTTATTGTAGGTATAATTTCTATTTCATTGTTGACGAACCTTATATAACCAACCAAACTGTCTGTGACTTTTTTTCCTGGTATCTTTGATATTTCGCATTGTCATTTTTCAAGTTTCGTGTACCGTGCTCATCGATCCTTCGACTTATCAGATTTCATCGCTCGGCGAAACGTTTGTACGTAATGTAAATAATACAAATAAAAATTCAAAACATCACGTTACATTAAAATACATCGAAAATTGACACTCTCAGATTACTGGAAACGTGAGAGAACATTTGACTACTGTTTCCTTCTCGGTCGATACTTCGTGCTACTGGAAAATTCAATTCGATGGACGCTACTCGATTATTGATACCCTTCGTAAATTATGTTTTCCTGGAACAGTCGAAAATTCTCAACAAAAAGACACACTAACATTCGTCGTAAAATATTTCAGTGTGTCAATAATGCATCAAGTATTTACATAGAAATCAATATCACATTAAAATAATTATATTTTTAAATACAGATAAATTGACATTTGATATTTAAGAGTAGATAATGCAAACTTACTGTCTGTTGCTATTTTATATTTCATCGTATTAGAAAATGCCGAGCGAAGATAACCACGATTTATAAACGTGAAATTTTACTGCAATTTTTTTGTAAAGTCTATGTGTCCTTCATCATTGATTAATTTTTCCTCGATCAACAAATATTTCCTCTTTATTTAATTTTTCCTCCTTAATCAACAAATATTTCTTCTTTATTTGTTAGTATATTTATTCGCTCAAAAATCTCGCTACTTTTAGTTTAAGAATACACAAACGTCACGTGTTCCTGGGTAAGTATCTTTTTCAGAGTACCTAATTCGAATTCTTAAAACATTATCATCAATTCCTGAAATCTAATTAGTGAATTGGAAGTCCCTAAAATGAACGGTTCTCAAAGATAGGTAGTACTGGATTAATATGCAATCTTAAATTCATACCTCGATTATCGATGCTTAATCGTTTAACTTATACATAAATTTAGTTTAATTTAAAATTATCATAATACATTTGAAATGTGGGGTCAGTGTTTAAAAATAGTTCAATGTTGACTTACTTCCTTCTATTATTACAATCTTAGAGACAAAATCGAAAACAATGGGCGCTAAACATTATCTGTTCATCAAATGATAAATCGTGTCATTAATTTTACCAGAATTTACATTTTCAATTCGGTTTCCAATTTCTTTTCTTCGTATGTTCTTTACAACAATAATACAGGTTTCATTCTTAATTTATATTACAAGTTTTTCAAGTTTTCCTTTTTACATTATACTTGCTAAATATTCTTATTAATGCTATGACCGCCATACTGATTCCATCGAGCGCAATAAATTTTATTAAAATTAAATTGTTAAGTAATTCCCTGCGAATTCAGAATCGAAATTATGTACATACGTATTTACGAAGGTGGACAATAAAATGCTTTAATAATGTTAATGTTATGAACGAAACTTACAATCAGAAATCGAGGAACAAGCGGCGATTATTATAAATAGTCGTGGATGTATTTTTCTTTTTAAGGTCTCCCAAAATGCAAAAAACTTTATTTTTCCCAATTTGAATTCTGGCAGAACTGAATTTCCTTTCTCATTTGCAAATCAATTTTAACCTTTACGAAATAATCGTCGTACAATGTTTCAAAATTGTTGCCAAGCCACTTCAAGTTGTTGTGATCCCACAGATTTATAAAATAAATTTTCCTCTGTTTATTACTTTTTATGGCTGCATTTAATATTTCCAGAAAAATATGGACGCGACACATTTCTTATTTAAATAAGGGGAATGACAAGAAGTATTTTTAGGTTTTTTTTAGCAGCTTTATTTGTTTGCTGAGCTTCGACTCACATTTAAACATTTTAAATACTGAATTAATATCCTTGTTTTTCGTATACTTGTTCTTCGATGATGTTTCAGAAATCTTCGAAAGTTGTTCGTCAATAGTATCCTGATCGTTAGTGTTCTTTGTTATTAATGATATAGTATTAGAAGTATTACAGTTTATTCGATCTATTTTTATATTTCAAATCTTTTAAAAGTTTAAATTAGAAACTCAAAAGTTTGAGATTAATCAAATGCGAACATCAGTTCCAAAGTTTCAAATTATTTAATTCGCAATTTCTGATTTGCATTGCGATTTTACCTTTTCAATCCTGGCCCTTATCCAACTTCCCACCCAAAAAACGAACGAATGAAATTAATAAAATAATATTCAATAATTTCACAAACCTGTTAGTTCCATGGGTCACCAAAGTTATACATACACATGTCCATACGATTCCTTTCACTGTTTGACTGTTAAAAACTCATGAAATATCCATTGCAGATCTACCATAAATAATCACGTACTAGGAGCAGTGTTTCAATTTTAAGAGTAAAAATACACGCGTGCAACATTTTACCGTGTGCATCTGGAGTAATTTAGCATTGAATAGATGTGTAACACAAAATTTCCTGTAAGACGCGCTTAGAGGCACAATTACAAGCGCACGATAAGCTCACACACAGACGAAAGTAATTTACGCCAAAGAAACAGAAGCGCCTCTACACAAATAATCGCTTTGTATCACCGCGGCCTGTGCAAACTGGCAATTAAAATTGTTAGATCTTCCTTGTATTTGCCACGAGCAAATTCTAGATATCTCCTATTCTCTTTGACTATCACCGAGCGTACATTCTCGCTTTCACAAAGGTCGCCTTTCATTAAAGACATTCATTTTACACGCCGAATTCGTGAATTTTCGTGAGTTGCTTCGAATTCGAGAATAACGAATAGTTTCTTTTAACTATTCTGTTTGCAGCTACGTTCGCACGTTTCGAATCACTATGATTTCACAACATCATCAAATTTCGAGTTAATAATGATTCTGATCTGAAATGATGATTATTCGTTAAAGCAGGCAAGATCATTCTTCCTATTACAAATTGAATTTCAAATAGAACTTACCATATCTAATGTTTTAAATATGTTTAAAATTGTTCAAACATTCAAGATTCAAACATTTTAGATTACCAAATATTCTGACTCCTATATACTGTTGGATATTCGAATATTTAATTGTTTGAGCAATTAATTATCAGCAATTCTCAAGCTTAAGCCTTTCAATGTTACGAGCTTCTGCGTGTTGCATTATTTTTGTATTGTTTCGGCCATAAAAATTTGTCTGTATGGAAAGAGGCTAAGAGGTTCTACAATTTCTGTGCTGACTTTTGATTTCGTTGGTTCCTCGAAAATAACCGGGTCCCGACGTGCAAACTGCGCGCTGATCGCAATTCAGTGAGCATACCGTGTTATTAGCCTTTCAAATCGAATAATACTCTCAAGGAGATCCTCCTGAATGTTTCATAACTTGTTGTTCGGTATCGAAGTGCAAACTTATCACACGTCGTTGCGCCTCGTTGTCTCGATTACGATTATTCCCAGAAAGTATACGGTACAATCACGACGAAATTATATCACTGCTGCGAATTGTATCGAATTGATGCTAAAAGATTCCGAGTAATTCGAAACATTGTCATAATTTCTACCAAGCAGCAGCCATCAATATTAACCGCAATTCTCACAGGCATCGTAACTCTCCTTTTTCTCTTTCCACGTAGTTCTATTTGGAAATTCTTTACAAACTCATACGAACACTTTGCCTAAAACTAAGCAAACATGCTTAGTCAGATTTGCCACAATAACAAGCCGCAGTGAGCATCGTAATTTCGATAATCATGAAAACGTACGAGCAGAATCATATTTTTCTACTATTTTCAATTCTGAAAGTATCCTTCGCAAAACGAGAACGCGACAAGTAAACAATCGAGAAACTCGAAAAAGTCAATCAAACCGGCGTGAACATTAAATTCACAGAATCCGTAAATTTGACGGATATTCAATGTTACGATCATTATTCGGTAAAAGTCGATTAACAATTGATGCAACTATACGAACGCATATTCCAATCATCAGTTCCTCAATGTCCAAGAGAATATAAAATGAACATTGATTTTTCTGGGAATAATACAACGAAGCATACAATGAACTATATACCATGAATCTACAGTTAAGGAAACGGAAAGACGATTGGATCAGAAAAGGTCCGAGAAACTGGGGTTAAAATAACGCGTTACCGAATCGCTGAAAGCTCGAAGATACGCGGCGCGAATTTTGTTTTATGTTTATCGGTACCCTCGGAAAACGATCGGCGCTCTCCCAGTGCAAATAAAATATTTGGCGAGGCGATCGGAGAAGGAAGTGGGGCGCGACCGGTGGCATCAACACGTCGCCCCGCGTCGTCCTCGCGAAATCGGAAACTTTAGTCAGTGGTTTCGAGGCCAGCATGCCATCTACAACTGGGTCTAGCTTTATTAAAACATCGCGCACATCTCGGAGCACCGTGTCGCCTAACAATGGATCGACAGTCGCGCGACTGTGCGTCGGTCCGTCGGTGAAAATATCGTCGATTCGTCCTGTTGTCGCTCGAACGCGACCATCGAACTGTCTCACCCTGTCAGTGCAGTGATCTTCCGAAGGGAAACCGGTACACGGATCACGGATTGGGGATTTTTCGATCGCGCGAGGCCACTTTGTCTAAATGGTAATATAAATGGTAATACATCGAATCTCTGGGGACATCGATTAACCCTTTGCAATCCTACGTTAGACTCGGTGTTCAATTTATTCCATTACAATGCTAACCGTTTTACCTATGGATACTTCGAGAGCTTTGTTATCGAAATTCTGAAGCTTCAAATGGATAATTTAGTTATTCGAATAACGAGGATTGATGTAAGGATTGATAACTCAGCTTTTTGATGGAAAAGGTTCTCCAGAGTTTCAAGAATTTGAAAGGGTTGAACTAGACTGGACGTTCAAGTTATTTGAAGTAGTTGAAGTTTTGCTACAATTATTATGTAAGTAGAATTTCGGTGCTTTTCGAATGTGCTCTGAATGGTTAAAATGGTATATTGAACTGTACTTGACTTGAGCATTGATGCAAGTGCTAGAGTGACAACTTTTCGGAGCGCAAAGGGTTAAAACTACGGCATTCGACTACTAGCATTCGACGAATGATTAAAATACAGCAATTTTCACGAGTCTAGTCGTGAGATGAATTATAAGGAAAGAAAATGAAGAGGATGGAGTTTTATTAAGAATGATATGCTTCAGGATATTAGAGGTTGCTGAAAGAATCATTGTGGTTTTTTGTGGTTTCTTGTTGTTAATTGTTGTCCAAACTCTGGAAGAAATTGTTACGATAGTTGTGCAATATTCGTATCTAACGATATCGATGCATTAACTTCTTGACGGGAAACGAGTCTTGCGTTCTAACATTCTCTGCGTCAGATTCAATGTTAACTACTTCTAATTAGCATACCGCCAAGCGAAATGGTTTACATACTTAGAGAACTAAATTCGATAAAAACTGAAATATTTTAATTGAAGTAGTAAAATAATTCTTACTCAAACATTCAAATCAATGAGTTAAGAAGTCATGAGGCAAGGGATTAATAAAGCGACTTGCATGCTCAATTCCTCCAAACAATTACGATTTTCTAAGTCCATCCAAGATCCGTCTAATTATCTCTTGAAACAGATGGCCTGTCTAACACAATCTGAACGATTTTCTCTTGATCAACACAATGATGTCTCGAAAGTTGCTCCGGTTTCTCGAAGGGATCTTGATGTTTCACTGACAGGTTCGGATGAGCGTTTATGATCGATTGATAGTGGCGTGTTGACATTTCTCTACTCGTTTCTGCTGGTATCGGAGCATCAACGATAGGCGTACGCAATGACGCGTGTTTACAGTCGAGTTTCGTGTAATCTTGGATACGTCGTTCAAGGCGAGCAGAGAAATTCCGCGTGAAACGCGGGGGACGGGCCGGTTCTATCCAGTGAACTTGAGGAAGCGGAGGAGGAGCCGGCGGTTCCTCCGGAGAATACCGAGTTTCAGATACGACGTAAGGCTTTTTGAATTACGCGGAGACACACATTCACAGCCGAGCACGATAAGATAAAGCGAATGACGGAGGTGCGTCGTGGAGCTGAACGCGTGCCTTGCAATTTCCAATCTTTCGTGTGTATGCTCCACCGATGAAAACGTGTTGCACCACTTTGCCAATTTATTTCTCTCTTGATTAAAAGCTTCCGTCGACTTTCGATGATGAATAATATTTTAAACTACGAACTTATATTATTAATTCATATTATAAAGCAATACAATGCAATTAATTCAAAATTTATTCAATTCTGAAAAAGTGCAATAAGAATTTCATATTCTTGTTAGTGTATTGCATTTCTATATTCGAAGTAGATTGGTGTCTGAAAATTTGGAATTTGTTACTTAGCGAACTTGGACTTTTAATAAGATATGAGAATTTTTATATAATTTCTTACTTTGCTACAATCAGCTATAAGTACCTTTGAAATTGGAACATTCATAAATGCCAAGAATCGTTACCCTTAATTCAATTAAGTGCTTTTTCAAATTTTTAAATAATTCTGCTTCCTTTTCTTTGAACGGTGTTTCTTTTAGACTAAATGTCAACACTACCGATAATATTGTAAATGTTTAAATTACTTCTCTAGTTGCTCCAGTTTACTGTCTCATTTACGAAATGATTCCAAACTCTTGGTCGGTAATGTAGGGAACCATGCGAATGTAACCTTGCAGGCGTTGAAATCTCCTACCAGGATCCTTAATGAAAAAGCTGATAAAATCTAACAGTTCTTTTTATGCATACGTCCTTTCACATTGCCCCATCAATGGTATCGTATATTGTCATTTTACAGTATGCAAATCGAATTCATCGTGTAGGGCTGCAACGAGTGCAGGATATAATTTTTACGCCGGTACCACGTACCGGGATCGATTTACAAATAATACCTCGTGATTTCTCGGCAGCCAACAGGACTGCGACATTCGAGAATATTTATAACTTCGCGTTATGGTTGTCACTGATCGTGTCTCTTCCTCGCAAGGAATGCTTCCTGCACCAACATGTGCACTCTCTGAAACTCGTCTAGATGACATTGAAACGGGACGTTCAACTTTTTCGCGACACACGGGAGATATACTACCGTTCATGAATATTTAAATTATTATAACTTATTTCTTCAATATATATGAGATAATTGTATCGATCGTTTCATGAATATTTGAATGAATATTCGAATAATTATTTCTCCCAACAAAATAGGAAACAATTGTGTCGATTCTTTTAGTTGGTAGATATTTTTGTAGAAAGTACTTTTATACGAATATTTGTTTTTCGAATTGTGCGATATTTAATACTGAATAGAACACCAAATGTTCTAAACACAAGTCTATGTTTTAACAGCGCGTTTGAAAAGATAGGGCCTAACGAGGTAATGCAACTTGGATGATTAAACATATGAGTTTCGAACGTTTGTGTGGATGAAAGAGTAAATGGTGATTTTTCTATCATTAGAATGTAACTTGTTTTTATATTTCTTTAGACCCCCTTTATTAATTTGCAATTCTAAATATGTAGAGCATGCGAGCATGTGTACACAAACGTAATCAAAACGAGTCAACGATTAGTTGATTGCATCTAATTCATTCAAGAAGTTCTGTTCCAAATTTCCTTTATTCCAATTAGAAATTGTCAACGATCAGCGTTCGTTCCTTAGCGTCAACATCCAAAAAGAAAATGCAATAACAGTAACATGAATAAATAGAACACAACCTGTCGATAGTAAATAATTGACGATCGAACCACAGAAACGAACCTTCTTTACCGATTTTAATAATTTTAATAAGGAAATTCTGTAACATTGAATTTTTGTACAGAACCAAAGTCGACGAACTTTCGACTATGTGGAAGTGGACTGAAGGATTCCATGGGAAGTGAAACCTTGCTTCAAGAATGGGATGCAAGTCTAGTGTGCTGGAGTGCTTAGAGGACAAAGGGGATGCCGAAAAGAGCAAGTCGCTGGAAACACTAGCCGAGGAACATCGTATCAATGGCGGTAAGTTTGTTACTAATGCACGATAGTTTGTTGCTAAATGCATGAAACTTTAAGGTCTTAATTTAAGTCCAAAACTTTGGAACTATTTAAAATCCTGCTACTTCTTTATAACTTTAAAGTAATTTTCACTCTGAAATCAATGATATATTTCAATGACCGTAATTTTTTTCTATTACATTCGCCAACATTCTACCAGTGTTTATTATTATATTAATTTACTAGTTTACTAGTTTCTCGAATGTATTATTTCGGTAAAAAGTGAAAAGAGTATCGACACAGTTAAAACCTAACCTCGTCAATTATTAATATTCCAACTTCATTATTTCATTCTAATATATTCATCGAATAAGTTCAATCACATTCTCCCTGACCTCTCATTCTGCAACCGAACCATTCATCATATTTTCTGATCAACATTTTCATCTCATAAATAATTCACAACCGTAAAGATCACGCATCTCGCTGATACAACGTACCAATCCCTCGAGTCAAATTATAATTCACGATCAAAGACACTGTAGTCAGAATCTGCTTCTATCTTTCTCTCTGGCAATCAAACATTCTAACTTTTCATCTCGTTAAAAGACAATACAACATCACAAAAATAATTTTCATTGCATACATCTCTTACATTCCGAATCACTGTTTATTAACTTCCTTTAGATCACTCTCCACCACACATTTAACAATTTCTCTCCACTTTCAACTTCATCCAAACTTTACACGTATCAATTTCCTATAAATCAAGCATTCTCCTTGTGCATCAATCTTTTCTTGCCAATTATTCAATCTCTTCCGATCAAAGTTTCATTTAATTCAATAAAAATAGCGCCTCATTTTACATATTTTACTCTTGAAATTTAAATTTATATAGAAAAAATATATATATAATATGTGCAAAATGGAGCTATTAACGGTTATTATCATTCCAACAGGTTCTGAATTTGATATATTAACTTCGAGACATGTTGTAATTCGAACTCCCGAATTCTTTTTTAAAACCGGGAAAAGTAATGCGCGTTGCAGTGTATGGCAGATCTGAAGGGGTTTAATATAAACAGGTCCACTAACACGTGTTCTCTCAATAAAAATTTTGCATACAAGTTTCACATCGCCGCTCTGTCAACTGGCCCGACAGTCTTTTAAAAACCATCCGCAGTATCGGACCGAATCGTTTCCACGTAATGAGCCTCTCGTAAATCTGATATTCAACTACACAGTCAAAAATTATACACACCGGGTGCATGGATAGCGCACTTTAAATTTTCTTTTCCTTTTCTCGAGATCCGATACACGTCTCGCGGTAAGTAGGCATGATATCATTATGGAAATATTTCTCGATCGGCTTCTGTCCCGATTATGATGAGAATTATCGTTTACGATCTCCGGGGAATGAACCAGTGAACAGTATGAATCGATCGGATCAGTTTGAACATATTTAAATGTACACCGATTAACAGTAGCACCGATATATATCTTGTGTATTGTTTCCTTACATACGAGCATACTTTCTATTCTCCTTACATTATTAAAACTGTGGCTTGAGAAGAACAAATTTTCCTGGATATACACAAAAACGACTTCTAATGTGTTTTAACTAGATACCGGAGTATCTTATAACTAAAATACTAACATCTAACGTCAAGGGATACATCGACATAGTGTTTAAATTATTTTCTAGTTAATACAATTTTTAAGAATAAAGTTCAACTTGCAACTTGTTTACTCAATTATACATCAATAAGAGCACCTTTGTTACATTATTTTACGTATTCTATCAAGATCCATTATTTTACATATTCTACTACAATTTAATTCATTAATCACTTCACGTATTGTATCAAGATAAAATTCATTATTCCACTTTACATATACTATCAAGATATAATTCATTATTCCACTTTACATATACTATCAAGATATAATTCATTATTCACTTTACATATACTATCAAGATTTAATTCATCATTCACTTTACATATACTATCAAGATTTAATTCATCATTCACTTTACATGTAATATCAAGATTCAATCCACTGTTCGTTTCACATATTACATCAAAATTGATTTCATTATCCATTTTATGTATTCCATTAAGATTTATTCAACTCTTACTCTACAAAGAACCTATCTATCAGCAAACTCTTACGTGACTAAATATACAAAGTAACACTAAACTAGTATGAAAATTATGTTGTACATTATTTATCATGAGCAATGATACGTGATGTATGATGCACGTTCGAACATGTTCAAAGCTGACCACCCGCGAACCGGTCGTACTCCCGCCGAAGCGAGAAAGCGGATTCTTTGTATTTCGCCCAGCAGGCATTAATCGAGTAGTAAAAATAAATTACAACCGGCCTGGGGCGTAGCTGCGTCACTGATGCGTACGTTTTCGCGAAGGAGAGTACACATCGGGCAAACACTGATTCTCCTTGACCTAGTCTACGGCTCTGACCGCGCCGTGGTAGACTTCATTCGAGCGAATTGTCCGCGACGTGAATTAATCCGGCGAGCGAGCGAGCGAGCGTGTGTGTGGCGTTTGTGCTTTTTAAAAACCGAACGGCCAACTCTATCGGCCCTCGGATCGAACGGTTCAAACGGAACGTCGCGAATTGGCTCATTATGCGTCTAAGAGATATCCTGCCGTCAAGGACCAATAGAAGCAGCAGTTACTTGGCCCCAGGGAATTTTTAATGAGGCCATGAAGAATCTATGGACCTATTCGAAAATATTTTTTTTATTTTACGGCCGTGATCGGAAATGCTCGTTTTATTCATGAATCTATTCGAAAATTTTTTTATCGACGGATCCATTCGAAAATATTTTTAATCGATCGATATCCATTCGAAAGTAATTTTTTAATTGATAGATCCATTCGAAAATTTTTGTTTAGTTTATAAATATTCTTTTCTCTTCATAGGTGTCTTTTTAATTTGATAAATAACATCCTTTCTCGAGTGTGCGTTTGCAAGGAACTGTTTTTCGTACTCGTGTATGATTCGATACTCGAAGTTTGTAATTCTGATAAAATGTAACATGAATGTGAGGTAGATATCTAAAATTTATAGCTTAAATTGATTAAAAAGGAATTTCCTCTCTTTCTCTATAGTCATTACTTATGAATATGTAACTTTAGGAATTGCTGACTTGCTTAATTTTGAAACTTCAGCCAGAGTCGCGTTAATTATATGCAGGTATATGCATTAATCAATTTTAACTACATCTATGAATATGTATTAATCGATCGTGACTGTATTACATGAATACGCATTAATTAATCTAGATTACCATATTTTCACCCCTATTTAAAAAATATGTAAGCCTCTTTTTCTACTATAATTTACGAGCGTACTAACTGCGAATTAGATATTGAGTAAAAATATTCCACTGTAATAAAATCTTTGATAAGAAAGTGTACCATTTTGAATTTATATTTAAGCTACATTTGAGTTCTACTTATCTTTAATATACTTTATCCATAAACATGTTACTTTGTATAATATCATCCATAAAATATTCATACTTTTTGCTAAACATATCAATTATTTTCTTTCAATCTTACTGACCACAACAGGAAATAGAACGTTCAGAATCTTTCATACTCTTCCACTTTCAAACTTTCTGCCAACATTCACATTAATGTTGCATCAAACCAATCAGCAATTTACTTCAGCATACTTTCATAAGCACAATAGAAAATCTACACTCTCCCATGCTCTTCAAAGAAATCCTGTTTCAACATTATTTTCACAGTGACATGAAAATTAACAAGAATCTCTCAAATACACAAGTTCCTGAAAACAATATTCAATTATATATTTTAAACCCGTGGAAGATAAAATTATAGTAATTGTATACCGATCTATTCCAAATACTTCACATGAACGAAAATTTACCATTTCCGTCTTTCAAATGACAATCCTCCCCAGTAATCAACAAAATCGTTAATTATCGTTTAAATTTTCCATTTCTCTGCTTTTCAAATGACCCACTCAAATGATCAACACAATCGTTAACTGTCCTTCAAATTTTCCATTTCTCTGCTTTTCAAATAACGATCCGTACAAATGATCAACAGAATCGTTAATTACCGTTTAAATTTTCCATTTCTCTGCTTTTCAAAATAACGATCCACACAAATGATCAACAGAATCGTCAACTACCCTTCAAAAAATTTTCCATTTCTCCGCTTTTCAAAGAACGATCCGCACAAATGATCAACAGACTCGTTAACTATCGTTTAAATTTGCCAGTTCTTTGTCTTTCAAATAACAATCCACACAAATGCTCTACAAAATCGTGAACTATCCATCAAATTCGCCATATCTCTCTCTCTCAAAAAGCACTTAAATCACGGAAAGATACATTTCACGTTAAAGTTGATGCTCTTATCAGGTGTCCCTAATTATGAGATATTGTTCGACCACGGATTCCTCCGAGCGTGTACGGATTTAACGAGCGTTGTAAGTAGGTATTGTACTGCAAGTTTCTCTGACGACCCTATCTCGCTCCCTGGAGGCCACTCACTCACGAGCAGAATTTTAACCTGTACAATTCGGTTCTCTCGACCAGTCGCCGTCTTTGAGTCGCTTACAACGCGTCGTACGCCGTGCGTGCCGGCGATCTTCTATCAGCGCTTTCGCGCCCGTGATTTCAATACAGAACGTGCACCGTCCGTTCGCCGCCGTTAAACGTATTCCCGGTACTGTTATTCCCGAAGAGAGAGCGCGTTTCGTGAAACAATCATCGTCCACCTGTTACTCGGCCAAGTGATCTTCAAAAAGAAAGAAAAAAATAACATTCTTCTCGACGCATCATGATCGTTCTACGAACGCTAAAACTTCCAGTGAAAATCGCACAAATTTTCTATTCCATGTAGCGCGTTCCTCGAATCACGATCTCGGTGATTTGTGAATCGTCGGACTGTACTGTGAAATTATGAGATTTCGTTTCAATACTTTCATCGTAATTGATCCTAGTGTTTTAATACTATCAACGTACCGATCCGAGAGTGTTTCGGTAATTCCACCGTACCGATCCAAGTGGTTTTAATATAGAAACGTACTCGCGTTCCACATGTCCGAGGAAAGATCGAGAGAACCGACGGTAACCACTTCAACGCGAAGCAGTGCAGTGTGCTCCCGTCGTACGTGTGCGTTGCGCGTTTCCTCGGGATCGCTTTCGGTAGAATCGGACCGATATGAAGGGACGATCGGCGAGTGATCGACGCGCATTGCAATAGCGAGGCTCGCTTAGGAAATTCCTATATGGCATCCCCTCCGAACAAGTATTTCTTTCCGAACGAAGATGAAGAGACCCTCCTGCAGGACACCTTGCTCAGCAATGGTGGGTAAAGATGAGAATGGTAACACTCTAAACTCTCCCGTGTCGACTAAATATAATTTTTACTGGTTCGCTAACATCCGTTCCACTTCGTTGGTCGATGAGAATTCTTTCAAGTTGTCGCGGCACGAAGGTTTCGTCGGTCGTAAAAGCGTTAAAGGTCTCTTCGATTCTGTCGTTGGGCCATTAAATTTACATCGGTATCTCCGAAGATCGTTCTTTAATACGATCGCGCACGAATGGACTCGTGAATAACTTTATTGCCGCGACTTTGAAGATTGACGAAAAAAAGAAAGAAGCAGCCGGAGAGAGATCCATTTAACCGGTGCTCGTAAACGCGGGACACGCGATTTAAAAATGGCAGGAAGAGATCTTTTGAGACGTGCCCCGTCCGCGTCGTCGTCACTCGTCCCTACGGTGCACGCTATGCCCAATTAAGGTGCCCCACTTTCGATCAATTATCTTTAAACCTCTGATCCATACGAATCGAACGATAAACGTTGAATTATGCCGCCGTAAACGGGAAAAGTGAGCTCTCGGCGGTCGCAATCTCGAGCGAGTCAACCCTTTGCGGCCGGGAGGCGAATTCTCTTGGTCGCCGTTACATTCGACGCAGATCAATTGTAAAATTTCGAATTCGACGTTCGATTCTCCGTGAGGTATCAACCTATAACGTAGAATTCAAATTGCTTTGTCTTTTAAAACTTAGCCAACCGAATGGACCTCCCACATTTCTCACTTTGCAACGCGCTATTTGTTTCTTTCGTGGTTTAAGTCTTGAACTGGGGATACTTGCAATTTAATACCTTTCTTGCTTTCGTAAATAACTTAGAATCAAACCTTTTGTGCGAGATGCATTAAAGTTAGGTTATAGTTCTTTTAGGCGGTTGCCTAAGTGTTGGTCTATGCAAGATTTTATATTTGTTGCAAATGACGTTATCGATGTCTTATTGGAAGATAGGGAATATTTGTAATGAAAAGTATTGCCACTTTTCTATCGGATCGTTGAGTTGCATTGGTAACTTTACTTAGGGAACATCCTTTCTATTCATTCTATTCCAAAGTCGCTCGTGAAGGATTTATTATAAGTAAAATTGTGGACAAAATCGTGGGTGTTAGTGTAGCGCTAAAAAACGAATTTACATGAATTAAAGCACTCGATTAGCGAGATAAAGTACTGACATAAGTTAATTTTATTATGCGTACCCGTTCAATCGAACAATTCAATTACATCGGTTCGATTGTATCGAGACGTATAATTTTATTCGATAAAACATTGACGACTCTTCTTATCAGTGGCGTACTGGAATCAATCTTCGTTCCGAATTAGAAATTAAAAGCTACGGGTGGATTCACTCGGCAAACGAGTCTTAATTGCCAGTTCAATAAGTCTTGATCCATTGACCCATATTTATCGTGACGATCTAGGTTATCCGGTTCTTAACGAGCCTTCCTTTTATTATTATCAAGATATCGATTAATTGCTTAAGTAATAAAAGCGTATGTTGCCGATCAAGCTTCTCAATTGACAACTCTGTTGCTCCGAAGTGAATTAATCTTCTACATGTCAACAAGCATAAAATTATTCGTTTTTCAGAATTTTCCAATTTCCCCTGAAAATACGTACACTGAGAAAACATGTAAACGTTGGTACCTCCTCTGTTTCAGGGAACACGGATTACGACATTTTGGATGAGAAATCACCGTTCGAAGAAACTTCTGGTATAGACGATGACATAGATTTTTTGACAGCGGTAGGTCGATTTTTAATATTTTTATTATCCAACCGACTATTCTTTGTCTTCGAGTTACTCAAAGTTTTCAATCTTAATTCATACGTTGAATCTGGAAACCTAGTCTTTAGAAAATGATCATTGGCGATGGAATGTTATTATATAAATTTACATTATGTAAGTAAATTATTCAAATAACGCATTATTCGAACAGATGTAATTAATATACCGTGAACAATGAATATTTATTATCTGTATAAAATATTAGAATAGGAATTCAGTTGTCTAATCATCTTAGAGAAATCTTGATCAGGAACTATTTCGAATAATGATCCATCATTATGATCTGATTCCTGCCTCACGGGATGTACTGAAAATCCATTGTTCCGCGATGCGGACGATAAATCTAATCTAATCTAGTAGTAGTCGTAGGTGCAACGCTTTAAAGATAAATAACGCAAAAATGTTGTGTACGTATCGTTATCTCGATTCTTGCTAGCTGCAATCAAAGATAACAGTCTTGAAAACAGCGATTCACTTCGTATTGTTGAAGACAAAACAAGAGGCAATCGAAATTGCACGTCCGTCGCTTACATCTCTCTCGAGACGTGTTGAAAGCACTTATATTTCAGAAAAATAAGTAATACGATAACACTATTTAGCTGCAAGAGCTTTTTCTTTCATCTTGTCTTCGTGTGGTGTCCCGTTTTATTCTTACTTCGTATGGAGTCCTTTTCGCTTCTTTCCTTTTGATTTATTAAGAATTTAATAATAATTTTAATAGTAAATAGTTCCTTTAAACAATGCCAACGAATAGTATTCTCAATAGTTGATATAGATGCAGTCTTTCTAGAATTGTTTACTTAAAATATTTTAGCATCTGCCTCATTCTCACGTTTCACTTCTTACAGAAACTTTTTGTTCGACCTCTTCAATTGAATTCACGGCAATTAATATTCCTGCGAACCTCCTTATCACATCTCTCTTCTTTTCCACGTGTAATTTTGCATTCCAGCTCCTTATCATTTCCAATACAATGTAACGCAGAACATGTTTCCATTACCTTATAAACTTTTATCTTCCACGCTCATTAATATCTTCGTATCGTTTATCAAACTTCAACTACCCTTTTCAATGTTAACACGGAGAGAACCAGTTTTTATGGGAAAACAAGATAAGCGTGGAAAGCAATTCAGAAGACCCCTAATGTATCTATAGCAGTGGCTCGCATCCTGAGGTGACAACACCAAGCATATTGTAGTATGCAAAGAAAATTATACAATGAAACAAAAGAACACGTTTGTGAGAAGAGTGTAATGAAATATAAACAATTGTTTTACAAAGGATTTTTTGTTACTTACAAATATCATAATTCTAGTTAATCAGTACAGCATATATTAGTAAGCTAAATTCGGTTTTACATTTAAAACTGGCATATCTTGCGTCTGTTGGCTGTAATTTGAAAACACATAACACCCATATCGGAAATGTTTCATAATCAAAAGGAACACTGGGACACTAATAATATCAATAACACACCAAAGGTACACAATTCAAAGGAATTGTCAAGTGTGACACACAAGCGAGTGAAAGTTGAGAAACGCTGTTCTGTAGCAGGAGTGTAAAGCCGAGGAAGCTTCAATATATATCGATTGTCAACTAACGCAGCGGATTAAACGGTCACTGAAACGAAAGGATAGAATAGAAAAAAATCGATCAGTCAGTCCGTCCTCTTCTCACGGAGTTTAAACCCGCAATTAACCCCTTCGCCGCGCTAGTAGAAAACACGTGTGTAGTTCCCAACATCACAATCGCGAGTCACGTGAAAAATTCATCGGATGTTTTGATTGAAGTTCCTCGGAAGGAGGAACAATAAAGGATTACACACGGTGAACTATAAAGCAATTACCTAACCAATTACCGATCAAATATGAATCCCATCAACTATTAATGGCTTGACTACGCGAACCGTGAAGGAAAGACCGAGGAGAATTGCACGTTATTTCAGATCATTTTCTCTCTCGTTCACAATGACATAGGCTACACCGTGCTTTTCTTGCTGTCATTCTCGATACCGTCTATAGACAGGGAATAAAGAAAGCTGCTGTCTATAGACGGTCTATGGGCACAGGCGAAGCGCAGCCAGAAAAGCCGGATGAGAGAGAGAAGGAAAGAAAAACAATGCTACAAGAATGGATTTCGTTCGAAGAAAGTTTTAAACAACTTCGGTATTACACATTATTAACTGATTATTAGACATAACATTAGTTATTGTTTGAATTTGCGAAAGATTGGTTTTCTCTATATTCCACTATGAAAATTGATGTTCAAGTTTGGCCAAGGGAATGTATTCATATATGACTCACGCGGTGAAAGTGTTAAACACAATGTAACGGTTCACGACTAAGGACTTCTCCATAAATTGCAATAAGAATCGTGATTCTACGAGTCATCTCGGGGGATTAGAGAAATTTATAGTTAATTCTTTCCGAGATACTGGAAAATTATTACGCTGGCTTTCTTGCGTAAAGATTAAGTTCGCTAGTAAGCTTCCAGGGAAAATATCAAATCGTATCTTTACGATGAATTCTCTTTTTTTTATGAAGACCTGTTAACGTTAATTAATTAATCGGAATCTTTGCTCGGAGTGGGAGGATCGAGGTGATGGATTTTTAGCGTTGATTTCCGTTGTTTCCAAGGCTTCGTGTGAAGGCGTCTCATTAGAATTCTAACATCATGATCGATTTTACGGGCCAAGCGCTACTTTTCATGCATAGCGTATGAACTATCGACAACTGGCCAGCTGAATAATTGTTATTCTCGCTACTCGGTTCTAGTGTCTACCAACATTGAAACGTTTACTAATAGGGTGATTTGAGATTTTAAAGGAATGTTAAAATAAATTAAGGATATTCATTTTCGTTGGCGCTAAACAATCAATTAAGTAATTTTCTTAATTTTCTTAATTTCCTCTCTGTTCAAATCCAAGATATTTCTAGTATTAACATTTCGTATCTGTCCATGAATAAATATGAACGTGTTGAATTAGAGCCTTATCTTCGTTTTCTTTTTTCATCTTTAAAGATTAAATGAAATTTAGTATTCCGTGTTGATCTTCTAGAGATTCGAATTGAAAATATTTCGCACGAACCGTATCGTGATTATCTTTATTCACGTTATTTACGGATTTCATATAATTTTATAAGAATTTCGAAGAACGAACTGTTCTAATGAACGTTTTTAATAAACATTTCGCATGGACCGTATCGTGATTATTTTATTTATGTAACTCATGGATTCCACAACAAAATTTTATAATTTCGAAGAATGAACATTGAACAAATTTTAAAGAGATTTTCCTAAGGATATCTTGATCTTCTGAATCAGTTTTTCTTGACACGAAACCTAGGCGTTAGTAGTTCTCCATTCTCTAAAGCGAAGTGGGAGAATGACTTGAAAGAATGAGGATAAAGATCCATTTCCCTGAACAAAATCCATAGTTCCTTTTTCCATGTCACTGATAAGTTTTTAATCGCACTGTTTTAAGAGCTTTGATTTTCCGTCGGTTTCGCTTTCGAAACGTTGTCGATTCACCGCGGTATCGATCCTCGGCAAAAATCACGATGATATCGTATATTTATATCGATTCTGGTGACGTTTTATCAACTGTTTATAGAATTATCACTACCAATAACTATGTTGTCGACGAGTTCTCGGTTCCACAGAGTAGCTCTGTTATCGATAAAATCGAGAAAGGACAATCTCGCCGCGTGACGACGACCGATCAGTATCACGTCGGACGTTCGCGAATCCGTTTTCCGATTGCTGTGTACCGAAATCATTTGCGAATCAATTTCACTGTTTTGATAATGAAGTAGGACCTCGATTGACCTCGATTGACCTCGATTGACCTCTCGCTGGATATCGTGTTAGATTCGTGGTAAAAATTTCGAACGGAATTTGAACAGCAAAATTACTCGATTCTTTTGAAAACAATTGAAACATTGTTCTTTTGTTATCAATTATACTTTATATCAAATGGACGTAGAAGATACCTAGATTCTTCCTTTTCTTTCAATAAATTAACAGTCGTGTCTATAGTCCAGATAGAAATTTGGGACAACACCTATTATCAAGGCAGCAGTCTATTATTCAATGTTCGTTAAATTAAACCTCGATAATTTATATCCTCACATTACACCCGGAAATGATTGAATTCGAATTTTACAAATCGAAAAACTTCTGGATTCGCCACTTGTCTCAACTGTTCGCCCAACTGAATCGGATAATCGAGGTTACTATTTTACAAATCATACTTCCAAAATTATGATCCAAGTTCTTTGAATTCATAGAATATCCAAAAAAATTCGCGGAACACTAAAGAACTCCGAATTTCGACAGTGACCAAACGTAACCGCAATTAACGATGTTTACATCAAGAGAACGGGTTTAATCAACGGAAAGTAATCTCGAGTGGCGAGGATCAATTCGATCAGTTTCTACAATCAACCCTGGTGCTTGTTCCCTACACGATAAATTATGCGTTATTCCTGATCGGTCGATTAAATTTGATTGAGTGGCACGCTCTCTCGACCGGGAGAAACTTCGAACGCGCGGTTCGGTTAATCGAATAAGGGATGATGGAGAAAAGGCAATCGACGCAACCGCGGATTTTCATCTGCCCCGCCATCGACTACACCCAGCAGGATGTGTGCAGGGAACCGACGAGGTCTTGGTACAACTGGATTTTGGACGTAATATGCGGCTCGGGTCAGAAAAAATGGCACGCCAGTGAAAGCAGAATGTACGTAAACGCGGCGCCTCCGTCGTTTGTGTTGACCGCACAGGTACGTGGTGCCGAACCGTCGAGAAAATTCAACACGGAAAAGTAATAATGCAACTCCGTCCATGATTTATGAGTAGAAAGTTTTTATGTGTTCTTTACCATCGATCAAATTTTGGGCCGGACCCGATGCCGATTTTGGAGAATGTTTCATCGTGTTACGAACGTTACGACCTGTCGCGAGGTTTCGAAATTTTGTTTCTTGAAAAATAAATTGAAATTTGTGTATTCTACCATCGATCCGATTTTTTATTCGATGGATCGACTTTGGAGAATGGCTTCGTTTCGTTACGTTATAATATTCTCGCGAGGTTTCGAAATTTTGTTTCTCAAAAAATGAATAGATCCTTTATGTATTTTACCATCGATCAATTTTTGAATGGTGTTCGAGGCTGATTTTAGGAAATATGTTTTGTCACGTTGTTAAAGTTGGTTTCGATATATACTGTTTCGTAAAAATACCATCCACTTGTGTCTCGTAATATAAGAACGCACTTTAGAATGTTTATTTCTAACGTCAAAAATACAATTTGAAAAAGCCACGTTTCTTCAGTGTCAAGGGAGATAATTTAATTTTGAGAGGCTACGTTTTAAGTAAGAATAATTTTTGCTTTCTTACTGTCAATTATTTCTACAGGATAATTGCTTTTCTTCACTCGGTGCTCAGCTCGTCCAATAATTTAAAGAAATGAAATCGAAACGACTCTAGGTATAACAATCGAAGATCAATTGTTGAAATAATTCACTGTTTCGTAGGTGAGAATGAACTATACATAAATCGAGAATAAATTTTATTTGGAATACAGAAATGTACAAAGAGCGTTTACAGATTCGAAATTTAGCTCCCGTTTCTAACGGGAAAACAGAGATATTTCAAGTTACCGAACAAAATTGAAAGGTAGGACGAGAAAACATGTCCCTGACGTCAGTTTATCATCATTGCACACGCGTATCCCGTGTTCGAGACGTGTTCGTAAACAACACTGACGATGATTCAGGATCATTTCAATATTGTTTGAACCCCGCTCCGGACTAGGAACGTTTCATGTGCTCAGAAGGGCGAATAAGAAGTGAGACGTCGTTATTTTCCAGTATTGTAAAAGGAAGAATTTAGTACAAATAATTTAAGCATTTTCTTTTGGAATTTGAACTTCAAAAGAGTGAATAAAAAGTGAAACATTATTATCTTTCCAATATGTTCATGAGAATAATATAACACAAATAATTTAAGCATCTTTTTTTAAATTTGAGCCTCAGAAGGGTTAATAAAAAGTGAAACATTATTTTTCCAGTAATTTCATGAGACTAATGTAATACAAATAATTTGACCATATTCTTTTTAAATTTGAGCTTCAGAAGGGTTAATAAAAAGTGAAACATTATTTTTCCAGTAATTTCATGAGACTAATGTAATACAAATAAATAATTTAAGCATGTTCTTTTTGAATTTGAGCCTCAGAAGGGTTAACAGAGCGAGACACTGTTGATTTTATATTCCAAACAAAAAAATATAATAATACGAATACTTTTAGGATGTCTTTTTAATTTGAATTGTTAACCATCGAGAAGTAATCAATATAACCGAGATCGTTGTAATTTCGTATTATTCAAACTTCATTTCTCAGCGAATTAACCAGCCAGCACCAAATTCGTTTGTCTATTTCAAGTAGCTTTAACATGTATAGGTTATTATATCAACGAGGACGCAGCTTTTCAAATCGGACACCGTAGTTAAGACGAATGAAAAGCTCGAGACCACAATATGGGAAGAATAAAAGTGTGAAGGAATCCCCGCGTGCTCGACGACGAGCTAAAGTTTATAAAACGACCCCGACAGCGGAACTATCTAATAACAGTGATCACTCAGAATTAGTAGGTCCTTACAATCGAATCAGAACGAATATGATCGAATTTAATTAATCTTTCATCGCGTAACTACTTTATGATTGTTCTACTTATACAAAGAAACTAGAAAGAAATCAAATAATAATGAATCCTGCTTCCGTTAATCAATCATTCGAAGAACAACGATTACACAGTGGATCTCTAAATTTCTTTACTCAGTAATGCGTTCATATTTTCTTGTAGCATGTACTTATTTCACTTCGTTTATAATTAGTCAGAAAAATAAAATTGAAGTTTGTACTTTGAGTAAAGAATCATTTTTACAGAATATCTTTCAAGGTAGTCAAAGTTTCAACTTCTCCCTTGGTTATCATTGAAGTATCAATTATTCTAATCATCTGCCTTGTATCAGTAGTACAATGTTCATACAGAATTAAAGAAACGAAATTAATCCTTTACAATACACCGATGAACGCATTAACATTAATGTCAAAAGAGCTGGTTCAATTTTGATGGTTCCAAACATTTTCAATTTTGATTTCAATCCATCAGTTCTCGAAAGAATCACCAAAAAATCACGTTGTCCGATCAAAAATGTTCCAAATCAGAATGGGAGATTCGTTTGCATCGGTAAACATTTTTTGTTACAGAAGGGGCCGCAGGATATCGACGCTTATCCGTTAACGAACAGTGTTCCTAGTCTCATCAAAGTAAGTAGGCCTAGTTGTTTCCGACCTATCGGCTCGCGATCGAACAAAACCGATAGATAATTCTGTTGACACACGTAAGATTTATCGTGGCATTTATTATTTCTTTCGTATCGAATCCCTCGAACGTCAGATATTGTTGGTCTTCCCCAAAGATGATCAGCAAATGGATATACTCGCTACCACTTCGAGGCGGTTGGGGTGGAGCGTGTCGGTGGCGAAGGACAGAGAAAAGGCGGTGGAGTTTTTCCAAAGTCGGGGTCACGAGCTAATAATCATCGATCATCGTGGGCAACGCGCCGCGGAAGCTGATTCGATTTGTAGGTATGGCCGGAAATTACTTTACAAATGCCCAGAACTTCACGCGTCAGTTTATTCGATATATTCTTATGAATCGATGGACGAAAATTCGATTTTATTCGCGTACGACCGAAATTCTTGAAGGTATGGGTCGGAAATTGCGTTACAAATGTTCAGAAACTTAACGCATTTAGTTTGTTTGATATATTCTTATGAATCAATCGACAAATTTGTTATTTTATTTATGTACGACCCAAATTCTTGGAGGTATGACCGGAAATTATATAAATGTCCATAATTTAATTGAACTTTTGTGTTCTTAAATTGAGTACTATATATAATTGTTTTGATTTATTTACGAGTCAAAGAATGTTTGACGAAAGAGACGCGTTTCTATTGAATCAGCAATTTTCCGAGATAATAGTAAAAAGAAATGTTTCGATTGTGATGTTTGTTTGAATATTATTTTCAATAGGAACTTATCAATGAGTCCGAAAACGATTTTGATTTCAGGGCGATTAGGTCTAGTCCCGTTTACCACAATTCCGTTATCATAGCTCTAGTAAAAAAATCGTAAGTTAATTTGTTCTTTAAAACAATTCTTATTGTTTACACGTTTCGATATCGTTTGGAATGTTTATTCTCGTGGGCTTCGACAGGTACTTCATGTATGGCGAGAAAGATAAAATCGTGGCACTGGACTTGTTAGAAACAGGGTTTAACAGAGTAAGTTATTGGCATCTCTATAATCTGTGGAAGACGTTGATTGAACGGCAATTATCTTTTGTTTCTTTTTAAACTCATACTGATTGAAGTAAGATTGAATACAATGCATTTGCAGAGAACATTATTGAAGCCACCGTTAAACTTTGCAACAATTTTGTAGCCCAACCTTTGGTCAAAGTAGAAACTTTATAGTGTAACTTCAGTTTTTGTCAAAATAGAAACTTTATAGTGTAACTTCAGTTTTTGTCAAAATAGAAACTTTATAGTGTAACTTCAGTTTTTGTCAAAATAGAAACTTTATAGTGTAACTTTAATTTTTGTCAAAATAGAAACTTTATAGTGTAACTTCACTTTTCTTCATTAATGGATTCTTATTCATTTAATGGAAGAATCTTGATTTCCTTTACTGTTTCGTACGTTTCAGGCACTGATGGAGTGCTCCCACGAGGGAATATTGATAAACGAATTGGTAGGGATATACACGAGCGCGTTGCTGCCAAGGACTCAGCTCGCGGCTGCCAATGCACTGTATCTGGCTCTTGATAGATGCCGCGATATGGTACATGTAACCAACGATAAGCACATTGTACAGGTAACGTGAGTAATTGTGAAATTATTGATTGCTATCAGTATTACTTCCATCTGCGAAATAAATTCCATACCTCATACGTCGAGTACTCATTGCAACTAATTGCAAGTATTATCAGAAATACATAATATTTTCAAGTTTAGAACATCTGTTCCAATTACGTTCAAGTGTTAAAATTCTTGATTACAACACGGTCTAGACTGTATTAACAATCACCATTACTGCTGAATATACTCAATGTAATATAAATCGAAGTCCCAATCATTTATTAGAGAAATACTTGTTATTGTCGTCTCTCATCTTCGATTAATTTTTACTATAAGATTGACATCTATGTACATCTTTTCTGTGAAACATCTTATACGAACTCTGACTCTACGTATTCACTGGTACTACTGTCGATCACATTTTCTGTGAGTTCATGTAAATTCAGTTGAACGCTATCGTTCATTCTCCGACACGTTCGTCTTAATAGAATAAATATTAATTACAATTATTTTAGATTCCTTATGAATATCATTGTAGAATATTTCTCTCGTTAGCGAATGAAACCATACACTGAACTACGAACTATTCGAATTTTAATTACTTCCGACACAGTAAATCTCTGTTTTAATTTATTACAGTTTGTTAATAAAATCAGCGAGAAGTTATTAGGCTATAAGACGACCGACATGTTGGGTAAGAGCATCGGGGAGTTGGTGCACTACGAGAACTTCGTGGTCATGGAACAACAGATCAGCAAGGGGCGCGAGTTCGAGGGGAACATGAATTGCAGACGACAGAACAATCAAATGATCACTATCAACTGCAGGGTGATACCTTTCTGCACGACGTTAAAGTGAGTCAGCTCAATTTCCCTTCGGTAATTAATCCACTGTAATCGAACAGCCGTGTTTTTCTCACTCTCGGATAATTTGTTTGTTTTTTTTCTTTTTCGTAACTTTTGTTCAGGAAACCGACTCATTACATATACATATATGACACGACCTACTTGTCGGAGAACATCGACCCGCTGAGTTCAATGAGTCCACTGCCCAGCCCTTTGCAACCACCCTTCTCGAAAGTGGGTCCTTTAACTACAACGCCAAGGAGGCCTTCGGATGTTAAATCCAACGCCACCGAGGGTGATCCAATTTTGACTTAGTTCTATATGTTACTTAACCCTTTAAGCCCTAACAAATTTGTCTGATTTTTTCCCTTTATGTGATCATGTTTCTAAATACTTCAAGAATATTCAAGTAACTATACTTTTATTTAACCCTTTTTAAGCCTTAAAATGTTGTCTTGTTTCTTTCATGTGATCATATTTCTAAATATTTTAAAAATATTCGAGTAACAACCAGTGTTCAGCGCGAACTTTTTTTCTATACTTTTACTTAACCCTTAAGCTATAAAATTTTGTCTCATTTATTTCTTATATGCGATCGTATTTCTAAATATTTCAAGAATATTCAAGTAACAGGTGTTCCAGCGCGAATCTTTTTTCTATACTTTTACCTAACCCTTAAGCCATAAAATTTTGTCTCATTTATTTCTTATATGCGATCGTATTTCTAAATATTTTTAAAATATTCAAGTAACACCGGTGTTCAGCGCGAACCTTTTTTCTATACTTTTACTTAACCCTTAAGCCATAAAATGTCTGAATTGTTTCTTTCATGTGATCATATTTGTAAATATTTTAAAAGTATTCAAGTAATAGGTGTTCCAGAGCGAACCTCTTTTTCTATACTTTTACTTAACCCTTAGACCTTAAAATTTTGTCTCATTTATTTCTTATATGCGATCATATTTCTAAATATTTCAAGAATATTCAAGTAACACGGGAGTTCAGCGTGAACTATTTTTCTATTTTATAGTTTTACTTAGTCCTTTAAACCTTCAAATTTAATTTTTTTCGTTTATGTCATTGTGTTTCTAAATGCTTCAGGAATATTCAATTTACACACGTATCTTGCATGATCATTTTTTCTATACTTAACCCTTTTTGAACCTTAAAATTTAAGCTTACAATCTAAGCACATTTAGGCCATAGCAGTATTTTAATCGAATTGTTCGAGCTTCGAAGCAATCAAATATTTTCTTTCGAGGCGGATAAAAAACTACTCTTTTTATAATGAAATTTCAGTATCCAACGGAATATTACTTCGACTTTCATAGTATTTCACATTCAAATTTAGACGTATTAAAGACATTATAGAATTCTATTGTTAATTCCTTAGACTGTTGCTTTCTTAAATTGATAAATACTTCGAGAGCTAGAATCTAGGTTATCGGAAACGTCTATCAACGATTGCAAACATATCGAACAAGTAATCAGAATTTTTATAGTTTAACCGGTATCGACCAACAATCGAAAGATAAAGACATAAGATTCTCAAGTGTAACCTGTTTGCAGTATTTGAAAATTGTGTTTTGAATTTAGGCCGCAGGCGGTCCAGTTTGCAGAAGTTGCACGCGTTGCAATTAGAGGCGCCTATCACGAAAGTCATCACCCTCCTATCGAACGCCATTACGGAAGCCACAAGTGCCGAGACAGCAGCGCAGATCGACAAAGTAAGGTTTTCGTATTTATTTAAAAAAGCAAGACGTAATCATTAAACAAACCCTTTGTTTCAGCTTTTAATTCAAAATCAATTTGTACTATATTTTTCCTACAATCACTTTCAAAAACATCAGAATTTTTTTAAATGTACTCTACATTTCAGAAGTTTACAATTTTTGTCTTACTTGCAACGTCGAACTTCAATTATTCTCTTACAAAACCTCGGTACTTTAAATCATTTCTTTATGCCCTTTCAAATAATGTTTCTCATTTTACCACTAACATTTCACTAAAAGCTAGTCACCTCAGGAATCATTGAAATAGTGCTTTACTTTCTGAAATGAATAATATTACAGTCACCTGCAGGTGTAAATATATGCACGAACTTTGATTATTTCAGGCAATAGAAATGCTCAAAACCACGGAACTGTACGTGCCATATCTTAAAGATGACAGGAATTACAACGACCCCGTAGCGTCAGATCTGCTTGGTGCTTTGCTTTCTGTAAGAATTTCTCATTTTTCTCTACTTAACCCATTCGCCCAGAATAACGTGTCAAATTCGTATGCATTTCAAAATTCTACCGTGGTGTATTAATAATCATTGATACATCATATTTTTCGTTTTCCTCTGTGATACCGTATTTCCAGTTTCTAAGTATTCTTTGAATTTTTACACTGCATCGTCTACGCGCATCTTGTCCACGAAATTTAAAAACCGACTGCTACGCGAATGAGTCAACCCTTTACAGTTAAAAGTGGTCACCAGATATAACATTTTCCGACGAGATATAGACATTTTTTGGAACGAAGCAATGAGAAAACATAAGCTAAATAAGGAAGTTTTGTTTCAATATTTCACACATTGATGCATCATACGAAATTTGATATTATAGAATTTTATAATTTTTTATATCGAATTAAGTGGCAAGCGAGTCACCTCTCGAGTGCAGAGGGTTAAAACAAATTTCAACGTTCATAAATGTCTTCTATTAAATGGAAACGCAGTCACCGAGACGAACATGGGAATCCAGAAGATCCTCCGCGGAATCGACGCGGTTGTCGACTCTACGAGCGGTCACGACAGCGCCGAGCAGTTCGCGTATGCAGATCAAAGGATTCAGGGGACCTCAAGAGATCGCGGAGATACTCGAAAGATCTATGGAATGGAATTTCGACATATTCAAGCTCGAAGTTCTAACAGAGAAAAGGTAATCTTTGTGAAAGTAACATTTCTTACTAAATTCCTGTGGCGTTGGATTTAAGCGAAAGTAGCGGCAAATTAATGTCAACTTCAGAACCGTTCATCTTCTTCATTTTTCGAGCACACCGTCGTACTTACAAATTTAAACTTTGTTCAAAGCGTGATCAGATTAACACTAACTGCCACGTCACCCGAATACGGGTGACATTTTTAACGTAATCTTGAATTCATTTTCTTGGTTACGTATCGAACTAAGTTTTATTGAATGTGTGAGATATAAGTAGTAAAGTAATCGTTAAGAATCTTGCCTCTTTAGTTTTTGCTTTAAGAAAACTGTTTCGATTGCATGGTAGTTTTAATGGTTTACTTGGCAGTCGAAGCGTTAAAAAAGATATTTCCTTTTATGCAGCAGACCACCCTAATTATAGCTAGAGTTTTCTTCAGAATTTTATCGGATTAGAATATTGTTTTCAAAGAGCATGTACTATTTCTTCGGAATTTTAGCAGATTAAAAGATGTTTTCAGATTTCATTGAAGTATCTATCAGTTTCCCTTCCTTATTTTTAATCCCCATTGGTTTTAGGCCGCTGCTTTTCCTGGGGATGACGATCATGAATCTTTACCGAGTGCCAGCAAGATTAGGCTGCGACGAGAAAATCGTACAGAACTGGCTGGCCGTGATCGAGATGAATTACAGATCTCAAAACAGTTATCACAATTCAACTCATGCCGCGGACGTCCTTCAAGCAACCGCCAGATTTATGCAGTCGGAGAGACTCAAGCAAATTCTGGAACCTCTGGACGAGGTCTCGGCTCTACTCGCGTCTGCTGCTCATGACGTAGATCATCCGGGCAAATCAAGGTAAACTCAGAATTTAATTTCCCTCTTGTAGCGTGACTACAGATACTGGATATTTCTTTCTAATTTTACATCTGGTGCCAGGCGGAATAAAATTTTCGTCCGAACAAAATTCGTAACATTGAAAATAGAATAGACTGACATTTTTGTTGTCTACAGTTCCACCGAACGAATTTACATCGTAACTTTATAATAAATATCATTGAATTGTTGACTTAAGTTTCATTTTTGAAATTTCAACTGCAACAGTAAATTGATTTTATATTTGAAATCGAACTGATCTGAGAAGAAAGGTATCACTGATGATGTAAGTAATTAATATTCGACAGAAGTATTCATTTATTTCATTGAACAGTGAACTTACTTTGCTAAACTGGTTACAAAATAATCGTATTCCGAAAATAGTCTGTAAAAACTCGTTCCAGCCAGTTTCTTTGCAACGCCGACAACAAATTGGCAATACTTTATAACGATATATCTGTGCTTGAGTCACACCATGCAGCTCTGACGTTTAAGTTAACATTATCCGACGACAACGTGAATATCTTTAAGGTGAGTCGAATAGAATAGATTTAGAGTTCATTTGCTTGGAAATAGAAAAATGTATATAGTAAGGTATATACCTGTACTTGTGTTCTAGAATTTGGAACGAGATACGTACAAGCATGTTCGTCAGACAGTGGTGGACATGATCTTAGCAACAGAGATGACAAAACACTTCGAACACTTGGCCAAGTTCATGAACATTTGCAGCTTGAAGGTTGGAGACCCAGCAGATGTACGAATCACTAATACTTTTTTAACAACTTACTTTTCTATTAATCCCCTCGAGTAATTTTACCGTTTACACAGTTACGTGCTCTTAGGTGTGTACCAAAATAGTTCTCGTATTTCGTAAAATAATCTTTCTTCCGATAACTATACAACTTTCTATCGTTCTTAACCTTAACATCAACTAACTTATGTTTTACTTCATAAGGATTATTTCGCTCTTAAACTTGTAAATTTCATGTATTTACTAAAATACTATTAACTTTTCCTTTCCTTAGAAAAATGTATCTTTTTCCGGTTGTTTCTCGTATAAACTATGTTAGATTTCGATAGTGATCGAAAATTTGATGAGTCATCTGATGTTTGAATGTTTCTTATAGTTTTATTGAAACCAGAACAAAGAAAGTAAATGTTTTAGGTAGAAAACTCTTAATACTCAGTGTAGTACTGTATACCGTGTTTTTAAATCGGTAATACTATTTGAAGTTCCTTAAAACGTTGAATGCCGCACCATTTTAAGGTGCAGAATAAGCGAAATGAAAAAACTACAATATTAACTCCTTTGCCGTACAATGACGAGTGAGACTCGTGATGAAGATTTCTAAACTAATTTAATAAGAATCAATGTTGTTCATTACTCACGGATCAAAGCAAATAACTATTTTGCTATTATCAATGTATTGTCTTCGAATGAAATTTCCACCTGAAGTAGAATGGAAAATTTTGTTGTATTTCTTACAAATTGTCGATAGTAAAATATTACACGATCTTATTAACGAAAGTAAGTAACGCCAAGGGGTTAAATGATTTCATTATTATCGCAGGTTTGTTTTGCTGAATGTCCCTGAATTAGAGGCAGCGTTATTTATAATATAGGAATGTTTTCATATAATTATCATTTAATTGAATTACAGTGACTGAAATTTGGGCGGGGGTCACCGATGACCCCCCATACGGCATTCAATGTGTTAAAGTAGTTTTTAGCAGTCTAACAGAATTTCTAACATTAATTTCAAAGAATTGGAAATTTAAATGCAGGGATACATCGACTCCCTGGACATGTCCGTAGTGTTGCAACCGGAGAACGTAGCACTGGTCAAACGGATGATGATCAAATGCGCGGATGTGTCGAACCCGACCAGACCAATGAAATGCTGTATCGAATGGACCAGGCGAATAGCCGAGGAGTACTTTAGTCAGGTAGAATTTCACTTACTTGAAAATATTGTGTAGTCATCCCTGGAGCATCCTTTCATCAACTCATCTAATTTTTCCATGGTTATTAATATACAATTGTTCGTATCAAGAATTAATCAAAATTGAACCCTTCATAATTTACTTCTGTCTACTGAAAAGTTTCGCTCAGCAACCTCGAACGTAATTTTTAATTAAAATTGTCTAATGATAAAGAATAGTGGTTAACTGCTAATGTAACTCTAGCAACTGTTGCAACTCAAAACTATGTATAGGAAGACTATTTTTCTTGTACAATGTAAAGTAATCAATCTTAGAATTTCCGATTAACAAATATTCAGTGAAAGTAACACGTTACTCAAGAATATTTCATCACTGTCAAAACGAGATTGAATTGTACAAACCATTTTCTAAGATCTTCGATCGTCCTTTCAGACCGACGAGGAGAAAAGATTAAAACTGCCCGTTCTGATGCCAATGTTCGACAGGTTAACGTGCTCGATTCCGAAATCACAAATCGGTTTCATCGATTTCATCATCAACGACATGATCGAAGCCTGGGATGGTTAGTATCTGGATTATTTATTATTTTCTTTGTTTGTTATTTTTATTTCTTTACAAGAGGGTTCTCTGATTTTCTAGCATTCATCGATATGCCGGAAATGGTCGGCCACATGAGACATAATTACGAGAAATGGAAAGAATACAATGTGAGTAACTTTTTCTAAAATACTCGAATCGTCACACATTGAATTTCTTTTACTTTCATATTTCTAATTTCCTTTGAAAATATTGGAATCATATTACGTGTTTCTTTTCCTTTTATATTTTCAAACTGTCTTTCGAAATATTTAAGTAGTTTCTCACGCATTTCATTACTTCATGTTTTAACTGTTTTTGATTTAATGTTAATAGGAGAAGGGTATAACGACTCTACAAGACATCGAGAAAATACAACAGAATCCTGAACTGCATATATACAGATTCACGTGACCCATGGAATCTATTGGAAATTCTCCCAGCCCTCCCCCCCATTTTAACCCCTTTTATTCTCGTCCGTCCCTGAATCTTGAACGCTGCGAATTGTGCAACGATTTGTAAAATATTTGTAATATTTAATAGAGTAATATGACACGTCGTACGCTTGTAAGTTCTTTTTTTAGAAAATATACTGTAATTCATTCACGTTCGCTGCACAGTTACTCCAATTTTCCACCGTCTCCCCACCCTGTGTCGACGCCCACATTTCTCGAGGTCTAATTTTGAACTCGTGACAAGGCAATGTGAAAAGGCGCGTTGTATAAATACACTGTTTAGTCATTTTAGCTGTAGCTCGAATTTGAGTATCAGTCAGGTACTTTGTTTTATTATGACGTGGAAATTACACTAGAATATTTAAAATACTGCAAACTGTAATGTAATCCATTAGATTCAATCATACAATTGTGAATCAAATTTCCAATGTTACACATTTATTCATAGAATTTTAACCAAACCTTGCTATACTGGAGCAATCATTTTCAATTAACAGCTGCTTCGTTTAAATTAATTGAAGCTACAAGAAAGGTCCACTTACACAAGAGTCTATAATCTCGAAAATTCTTAATACAGAATAATTCAAAATATACAATTTGAACTGAATAAAGGTGTGCCCCTATATTCTTAAAAAATGAACGTTTCTTATGTAGTAGTTTCAAAAAATTCATACATCGAATTTTCTTCTCTCCCTGTTATATACTTTCCAATCTACGTTCCCTGAAATCGTCGAAGATTTAAAGAAAATAATTAAAAATTCCTTCAGACTTACACTTTCACGTTCTCCGTATCCCCGAACTATCCTCTCCCGCTAGATCATCGTTTATCCTAAGATGGGACTGGTAATCTCGTTCGAATTGAAAAGAACTCATTTGATTACGGTAATGATTTTCATTTCACTTTATTGTTTCTCAGCCAAAAAGAGATGTGTGTGTGAGTGTACGAGCCTATCGCTAGGCGTTGCAGAAATGTTACACAGAATATGGAACAAGAGATGGTTTTTTTCGTGTTAAATGGGTAATGGTGTGTGTACGACGTATGTAATGATAATATTTATATATATAATCTATAATTTAATCTTTGGATCGGTAAAATTTCGTAGAATTTCACATATAATAAATGCTTTTTCAAAATGAAGAACACACGCTTCTTCTGTGGTTACACAGCTGATTTTTTTTCCTGAACGATACACGAATTTCCGTATTCATGAGCAACTGAACGACAAGAATAGAAAACAAACATTCAAAATGCTCTCGGATTTTGAAAACCGGTGTTCGTCGCATACAACGTAACGACGTTTCGTGTACGAAACTACTTGGTTGAGCGCAATGTCGGTGAGAAAGCCATTATATATCCATTTTTCCGTTACGAATAGTTACAAGAATCGGTACGAACTCGTTACTAAGTCACAGAGTACAAGTGGAGATTTTACACAAACCCGCTAAAAATTGTTTGGAGTTTCTTTTTTCCTTTTAAGTATATTATATCATATCGTTTGCACGTTTCTTGTTTCCTTCGTGCGTGAAACAGCACACACACAGAGAGGATTCGACGAAACGTCTCTCTCGAAATGTAGCGTCGGTTGTCAAACGCTATACCGAAATCGAAGTCGTTTTTATCCAGTAATCAAAGAGACACGTAGTTTTAAATAGTAATGTCTAACATTTCCAAAGCCTATCCTGACGACAGAAACGGACCGTTGTTGTTAGTTTTGCGTGCGTATCTTACTCTCGTTATAAAATGTAAACACTATATGAAACGTCCCTCTCCCTCCGCGGAGGGAGGGTGCCTGACACGTGCGGATATCGAACAGAAAAACACAACACAATTAAGAGGATACAATAAAATTTAGCGTTTATCGATTATTTGTAGTCAATATATAGACGAATTACGCGTTACCTAACCGTTAGCTTAAACGTTAAGCCTATAATTTATAATGCCGCACAGTAATATATTTAAATCTTCGTGTGTTAAAGAGAACTTAAAAGTAACAGTTACGCAACACGAGTACGTATAATATTAAAAAAGACGTGTAATAATAATATATACCCTGCGCTACTAGTAAAGTTGCTCCTCTCCTCACCAAAATGAAAACGCTGTTCCCAGCTGTTCGAAATACAAGATACAGAAAACTCTAAAACCGTTCTTCGGTAATTATAAACGATAAACTCAGTGATAAAGTGAAAAAGTTATTGTCAAGCAACAGAGAATTCTCGATTATTACTCGCACTCGCCGCTAAATAGGAAGAAAATTCGCCAAGTAAACACGTATCAACTAGTTAGAATAACATACACTACAATTTTATAGTAAATCCTGCTGCACGTAAATAGTAGAGATAAATCGATTAAAAACATATATAGACTACACGAATGTATTTTTCTTTTTTTTTTTTGGTGACGAGACACGCGATACGTTCGAGCATGGGGCTCGAGAGCAAGCGCGCGTCGCGTCGATTTTTTTTTCTTTTGATTCTTTTCACGTTTATTCCCTTACGAAAATTAACGTACCATGTAAACTCGTCGTTACCCTAGACGAGGAGTTCTCTTTCTCCTTATCGCAATGCAAACGTGTAACGTTATGTACAATGCGCGTTCGGATGTTCACGAAGGGTATCCCCTCTCGCTCGAAGTGCATGAGACGCACCCCGACTCATGCCACACGTGATTGTTCGATTAAACGATCATCGGAATGGCGTATGGTGCGCGACGACGTTAACGATAAACTCGTTCCCCGGGAACGGAGACGATCGTCGCGTATCCTCGGAAAGGATATTGCTGGGAAAACTTCTCGCTCGAGAATCCTCGAACGTAAATCGTAGCAAACCGGCGCCGAGAATGCTTCGTTTAGCAGACACGATTTGAAAGAGATGTACAACCCCATTAAAGGACTCAACGCCGTTTCTCGTTCGGGCGGTAAAAGCAAGCGAAGCGAATTTGCGATTCGTGTTGGGTGGGTGCGAAACGTGCGATTCGAGGGGAACATCGAAAGTGTATGTTCATTAGGTTCTCAAAGGTTTCGTTGATCTGTTCGCGAAGCAGCGCTCGAGACCAGTTCCTAAATGGACTGTTAGAAACTTCGATGACCGATCCCCGCGTTCACCTGTTCTCTCGTCAGTGTCTACAGCGGTGGATGACACGGGAAATGGCGATGGGAAAGATAATTCACAAAGGAATGCGGTCGTGCAAAGCTCCTGCGCCCTCCTGGATCGAGGCGTATCAGCCAAAGAAGGTGATTCGTGCGTGCCAGGAATTACCGGAACACCGAATTAATCTCGTTTCGGTTCCGACGCGTGAAATCAGCCCCTCCTCTCGTCCTTCGTGCACTCCGTATTTTTAGACGGTAAAGTCAGTGGTACACGTGACGGCGAAGAATCTCACCGGTGGGAGAGTACGGATGTGTACGGTGGTGGGTCCAGGACGCGTGGGCGTGTAGCGCGCGCCGCCGAATCCCCGAGAGACCGGCTATTTAAGCGTCTCGCGTTTCCGCGGCTGAATCAGATAGTCCCGAAAGATTCCTCCCCGAATCAGCGTGGAAATTCCACTCTTCTCGATCGGAAACAGCGATCAGCGAGGTGTTCCCGCAAGTCTCCCTCTACGAAGCAGCGCAACGTTCCCGAAAACTCGCACGGTAGTAACAGAAAATCGGTAGAAGTGTGTTCGCTACGAGAATCGCGGGATGTGTGATGGTGCATGTACAAAGATCGGTCGGTCAATCGTGGTGTTCTCGCTTCCGTCGGGCGAAACAAACGCGCAACAACGCCCCAAAACGGTGAAACCTAAAAATAGTGGTGAATCCTAAGCATTACTTAGAGACTAGTACAACATCTAACGATACTATCCGATAACTCGAACTGACCGTGCGTGTAACCTAACCCCGAAGGAATCGAACCCTTAAGCCTAGAAAGACGGTGTTGAATCTTCGAAACTTTCAATCCCCAAAACGCGAAAGCCGTTCGACCCGCAACGTGTAATCAAATTTCCGCGAAGCGCCAACAAACCTCAAACAACCCTTTTAAACCACCGATTGTCCGTGAAACTAATTCCAATCGTGCACGTTGCGAACGGTTCCCGCATCTCGTGTCTAACCCTAAGTTCCGCGCGAAGATAGCGATGATATATCGGCGATATACGTTTGTAAGGTGTGGATCCCTTTAAAACTTGATTCCGTGTTAATTCGTAGAGCGTTCGAAGAACTTAGCTTGCTAAACTTACAAACATCCATGGTTACATACGAAAAGCATGCTCGATAAATATTTGAAATATATCCTCCCCGTTTCTCCCGAATCTATTCGAATTGGTGGAATATATCGCCGTCGTGCGACCGACGACGAAGAATCCCAAAAAACATCTCGGAGCGTTTAACTGTCCCTCAACCTGGCCGCGCTGTTTCCCGTGAATAGGAGAGAGGCGGAAAAACCGGATACTCAGAATGAAACTGTCCAAAAGATATATCACACCAAGGAACGATCCGATGGGAGAACATTGGGAGACTATGGGATAGATTGTGGATAGGCTGTGGAGTCTGCGTGGAGCAGCGCAATTCACGAGTGTATCGCGTGTCCACTTAGAGGACCAATTAACAGCCGGGGCATTAAGTATAGTTCCCGCGGCCAGCCCTACGCCTAACGATTACGAGATTGTGTCCTTTAGGTGGTGGTCCGAATCCATTCCCTAAACCTAGCTAGCCCGATAAACCTATAGCTAGCGCGAGATTAATTGTGCGTATTAGATGGAAAATGCAACGTCCGTTCACGGTTGGTTAACGCAATTCGCGTATCCTGCGTTCCGTATTTTTTTTTGGTTTTTTTTGTTTTTTTTTGTTTCCTCTCCAAGCAACATTATCAAAATCCGTCGCTCGACACGCGATCCTGGATATCGAAGCTCCGTTTCCGCGCTCGGTTCGCACGGATTCGGTTTCCTATGTGTCTCTAGTCACAAGAAATAGTTCAGCGATCGATCAAAGGGTTTTTCCTCGTGGTTTTCATGAATGAGCGTCATTTCTCTTGAATCGTTTCGGCAAATTGTTCGCGTCATACTACCATCGATGAATAAATACAAATACTCGGGTTTCCCACGTGTTCTCATTGAATTTCGTCGATCGCGTATCGCAGCAGCGAGCGATCATCGATGGAAATCGATCGTCCTGCGCTTACACGCTACAGCGAAGGATATACTCGTCTCTGTGATAATGGAAAAGAAAGGATATCGCTAACGGACTACTAACCCTAGCCTTCCTAAACGGTCCCGCGTCTGCCTCTAAACACGAATTATGTATTGTCGTTACTTCCCGAAACGCGCGAAAACAATAAGATTTAGAATATCCCCTTACGATAAACGATACATGTAATTACAGCGAAAAACACTCATACATCCGCGCCTCTTAATTAAATCGTCCGGTGCCGGATACTTCCGTCCTCGCGTCGATCCGAGCGGACTTGCGAGAGATCGGAAGATATCGCGAGAACATCCGAAATTTTCCTTGATCCGTTCTTCGGTCGTGTGTTATGGAATTCTCATCATCAGTGTAAAACGTTACTCGAAATACGTAGATCTGCAAGTTTCGATGTCCCTTATACAAGTAAACGCGAGAAACGCGCGCGATTAATATGCGTAAAACGTGGGTTAAGCTCAAAGAACTATCGATCTCAAACGTCCCTTAAAAACACACTTACAGCCTAAAACTCTTAATACCTCCTCCCTCTACTTTCCCCCTTTCGTCTCGTCAGGGTATGTCCCGCCGTATGCACCTTTCGTCTCTCGCCGGCTATGTCCCGTAAAATACCTGCACAGCCCTCCTCTAACGTTGCTCATCCGGGTAATGTTCTGTATGCATGCAGTCCCCTTTCGTCTCTCGTCCGGGTTTGTCCCGTATACGCATGTAGCTCCCTTTTGTCTCTCGTCCGGGTTTGTCCCGTATACGCGCATGCAGGCTCCCTTCCGTCTCGTCCGGGCTATGTCCCGCACATGCGCACGTAGCATACGAAACAACCCTTTCGTCTCTAGTCCGGGTTTGTCCCCTATATCCAGGTGTATCTCCCTTTTGTCCCTCGTCCGGGTTATGTTCCAGTAATGCATGTAGCCCCCCACTTCGTCTCTCGTCCAGGTATGTCCCGTATGCATACAGAACGCTTAATTTGTTTACTCTCATCACACAATGCTTCACGTAATCCCGAGCAATTTTCTCATTGTTCCCATCCCTTCCCTCCTATCATCCCCCTAATCTGTTTCCGTATACGTCTAATCTCTCGCCCCCCCCCCCCCTCCGCCCGAACGAAAAGCAAGAACTCTGACCGACGATTTCGCGTTCTTACAATGTCATCATCGATTCCACAGACATGCCTGTGGTGCCTTTAATGTTCCACGACTGGTGGGACGACTTCAACCGACCCGTGTCCAGGATCATGGACCAACACTTCGGCAGAGCGCTCGATCGGGACGACCTGGTGTCGAGGTTCTCCGATCTTGGATTCGACCGACCAGCCCGCTCGATTTTCAACCGATATTACCGACCGTGGAGGAACGTCGTGCCGACGCGGCCGCTAGCTAGCGGCTCCAGCACGATTCAGTTCGACAACAAGGATAACTTTCAGGTTAGAGGATAACTCCCGTTTTGCATGAGAAAAAATCAATGAGTCTCTTGGTCTTGTATGGTTTTTGGCCGTAGCTGGCTGAAACTCGGAACTTGCTAAGCCCAGATGTGTAACATGGTCAGGGACTTTTTAAGCTCTATGGTTTCTCGGTGGTGGGCTTTCAACGTTGTCTATGATCTTTAGGATAGTCGAGAGTAGCGCGGATGGTGGTAAGAGCGAAAAAGGATGATGGTTCTCACTTTGTTCCCAGATTGTTTCTTTGTTCGGAGAAACGCGAGCCGTGTATCCATAGTTATCACTCGATGGTGCGAATCATGCTCATTGTCGAGGACAACGGGGGTGATTGCAGCCACCTTCGGGTCGAGTGGTAACTATGGATACGGGCCTGGTGCGTCTATGAATTACAAGATTATGCCAATACTATGCCAAATGACAAGATACAACTACTGAATTCCGCTGAATTTGAGAATCGTTTCGAGGCGATCTCTAATTTTCGAGAACGATTTGGAAGATTTTAGGATGGAGCTTTTTCCCGGTCAAACTTCAGGATGGAGGTTTTTTCTCGGTCAAATTTCAGGATTAATGGAAGGTCGAGTAGTTCTAAATTCCCGAATGGCTGATTTTGATGGCACGCGTTCTCTGGTGTCTCTGGTTACTGTCCGAGTCATTGAGTGGAATTTTGCTTGCAGTTGGAAAGGGCTAAGCAAGCGATAGTAGATATGCTTCCTCGATCATTTAGACGTTATTTTACGCACTGATTTTGTTCATGCAGTTGTTGACGGTCCTTGAATGTGTCGGGTGGTTGAGTGTTGTGCAAGGTTTGTTATTTCGAGGAAGGGCATTCGCAACGATCTAATCGACGTTTTGCGTGGAAATTCTTTGAATCTAACGATTTACTGTTAAGAACCTTATTCGATAGTAAAGGATGAAAGATGGTCGAGCTCGAAGCTTCCGTTATTATCAACATACACAGTAATGATGATTCGTTTACGTCCCTCGCGATTTTCCTGACGGTTTCAACCGGACGGTCAAAATCTCGCAAAAAGGTGTTAAGGTTAACGAAATTTTGAAGTGCCGATATGCTAGGATATTTTCGTCTTCCGCAGGATTCTATCCTTTCCGGGACGAGCAACGAGCTTGTGATCGCTCTTCGGAGTACCTGGGCTATTTTTTTTATTCCCTTAACCTCCGCGCTCGCCCCGGAGGGATGGAATCTCGCAGAAGAAGAATTAACGAGAAAACAGAATTACGAAATTGAATAAGGGAAACTTGGAAATTAAAAAAAAGGTGTTGAAATAAAAAAAGGGATTGGAAATCGAGGGAAAGGAGATTGGAAATTGAAGGGAAAGGAATTGAAAATTTAGGAAGGAATTGAAAATTTAGGAAGGAATTGAAAATGTAGGGAGGAGGGATTGGAAATTGACGGAGAAGGGATTGGAAATTGACGGAGAAGGGATTGGAAATTGATGGAGAAGGGATTGGAAATTGATGGAGAAGGGATTGGAAATTGATGGAGAAGGGATTGGAAATTGATGGAGAAGGGATTGGAAATTGAAGGACAAGAGGACTAGAATCCAAAGGAAAAAGGATTGAAAATAAGAGACTTGAAAATCAAAGAGAAAAACTACAAAGAACCGATCAAACTTAAGGCCTCATCGCAGTTTATAATGTTCACCCACACGAATCAATCAATTTTTGAAGTCTGTCCTTCCGTGGATAAACTCGTCGCCTCTAACTCTAAAGCTTGCGCACGCGATGTTAAAGTGTCCTTCGGATGTTAAATTTTGAAAATTTTCAACGTTTACGCCTAATTTTAAGTTTACACTATATATCGCGTATCGGTGTATCGAATTGTTGTTTCGTGTCTCGCCAAAAAGATCTCGCAACGACTATCCTACGACTTCTCTCTCTTCGGAAAGAGAGTTGTAGGATAGTCGTTGCTCGAACAGGAACGTTTACAAATGAATCGAAAAAACTGCGAGACGATTTCCTGGTGGATGGATCGAAACGGTACCGTAAATACTTGGTCTTTATCAGGTAATTATTGCTAACCGAACTATTCAACGCCGAATATGTATCAGACACCTATACGCGAGAAAAGGCTTCTTCGAACGTGCAAGTTTTCAGTAAAATTTCCAAGAGTTTCGAGTCGAGGGAAGCGTAAAGAAATCGATTAAAAACTTTGATCCGAAAGAAAGCCAAAGAAAACGTGGGTCCCTTCGCGAAGTCCGAAGACGGGACTTAAACGCGAGTGGGTGGCTCCCAGAAATTAAATTTACAAAAGGCACTAACCTCTATATATATAAATACAAATTTGTCGCGCGCAGTGAAAGTTAATCACAAAAGCCGTCTCTTTGATTACGCGAGAATTACGAACTGGATAAAACGTTTGGAATCTTTATATTCTACTCTACACACAATCGGGTAAATATATCTTTCTCTGTCCGTACCTGTTCAACGCTCATCGGCAGTGGGCCAGGTGCAACTTAGTAACTGGGTGTTGACATTCAGTTTGCCGATATCATGGTGGACACGCGTCTAAATTGTTTACAATATAGTCGGAAAAGCGGTTACATGATGTACTGGCCCATGAAAACGGTCTCTGGTGACAATGGTTCAGTGTTTGTTTTTTTTTTCCGTTTAGGCAGCGAGAGAATGTTGTTTTCTGTTCGACTATCCGGCTAATAGATGGATGCAGTTTTCCGAGTAGGCTTTTTATAGAGATCTTCCGAGATTACGGTTTTAGCGGGAGCTCATTCGCGCGAAAGATTTATACGTATCGTCGATTTGAAAATATAAATTTATGAGAAAGCACTCAACTCAAGTGGGATTGATATGTCGAAGAATGAAACAACGTTTCCGAACAAAGGGAAAGAAAATTTAAAGCGAAAGAACAGTACCTATAAAACGACATAAAGAAGCGGTGCGTCCTCCCGAATCAAAAACTCGAACGAAATGATTATTATTCACAACCGAGGGAACGTAAACTTAGGGAAATAAAGACTACGAATAAAAAGGAAAAGGCCAAAATGTTCGCGTGAAACAGAACTAAGGAAACGTACGAAGGAACTGGAACACCAGAAGGCCCGAAAACAGGTTTCTGTTTCTGCTACTACTGCTGCTACTGCTACATCCGATGTTTCTCGTGGACATTTTCTCTATAGGCTGCATAATCGAAAGAATCTGTGTTTTTCCGCCGAGCGCGCGTGGCTGGTGCGCGCGGAACAGTCGTGAGGAAAATTACGTTTTCTTGCTAATTTTGCCTTTCACCTCCGCTCTCTTTACAAATGGTTCACAGCACCGCGGTTGTAGTAATGCATAGAAAAAAATTATGCGGATAAAATCGTCGAAAAAACGACTCGAAGGGGGGGTGGGGTATATCGGTGTGTGTGTCAAGGATCAACCCCCTTGAAGGGGATGTGGTCCGCGGGGAATATAATCAGGTCTCGTTATCAACCACTATAATTACTACTCCGTCGGAAGCAACTCTGGTATCTGTAAAATTCTCCAAACTAAAAGGTACATTCCGATATTGCGGCAACGTGGTACATTTCTCTTTTTGTTTATCGTCGTCTCAGACACGCTTTGCACCGGAAGTACGTTCCTTAAAAAACAAAAATCACAGTTTGACCGGTCTTTCCAGTTTAGTCTCGAAAAGAACCTCTTTTTTTTTTGTATCTTCTCTTTTTTTATCGTGTAGGTACAAACGACGCCCGAACGACGCTATCTTTTTAAAAAACCCGAAAAATGATAAATTCGCGTGTCTCTCTCGCAAGGATCAGTCTTCTTTCACAGAAAGAACCGAAAGTTTTCTCTTGTGGATTTTGTGTAGAATGGCGTTCACAATTTTGCCGGCGGAGCACCCCCCCGCCGCCCCTGGGTAAGGGGCGCCTTACTCCCGGGGCAAAACGGTTCCGTTTAAAGCTTTTCGGATCTCTCCCTTTCTTGGTTCGCTATAATATATTAATAATCTCTATATAAAAATAAATGCTCCTCGAATCGTCAACGATAAAGATCATAAAAAACAATTCAGATGTACGAAAATCTCTATGTACAAAAATGCAGACGCGGCTGTATTTTTCTCTGTGTTACGTAGCGGCACTCGAGATACCAAAATATCTTCACCGTTTCTATTGGTTCTGCTGTTTCGTGTGTGGTATGTGTGTGCAAAGATAAACGTGTCGAAAATGATTTTTTAGAAAATCCTGCACTCCAACACCCCGCCGTTCTCTCCCTTTCTCTCGCGAAATCGCTCGCCGGGTCTCCCCGGGATCACGTGGGCACACGATCACCCGAAGGAACCGCGGTTCGCTCTTTCTTCCCTATCGCTTTTTATTCCTTGTTCTCGTATCTGAGTTTTCTTTTTGTCGGTCTAATCCTTTTGTGTCCCAAGTGAAGCTGCTAGCCACGAGACGACCGAATCTCCTCCATCGTCGAAAGAAAGAGAAAAGGAAAATCCGGCCAGCGCGCGGATCAGCGCGCTCGTTCGCGTGCACGCATGTGTGTGGCTTATATAAATGTGTGTGTGGTTATCTCACCTACTTGCATGTAATGCTCGCGTCTTTTCTCGGTTGGCGGAAAAAATGGGAACAACGTCACACAAGTAGGCGCGCCCGGCAGCTACATCTTTCCGGTTTTGTTACCTTTGCGGCCGCTACGTAGGCCGGAGCAAGCGCGGTGCGTTACATGAAATACGGCGGAACGAAATGGAGGATCGTGTTCTAGAAAACCTAGCCTTTCTCTCCTCGACGAATTTACATTTTTTTTTATCCCGTTTTCGGTTTCAACCAGATTCTCGTGATCGGGTTGCTACGAAGATCGGACGTGTTCGGTTTCAACCCGATTCTAGCGATCGGGAGGCTGCCACGATCGGACGTGTTCGACATAGATTCTCGTGATCGGGAGACTGCCACGATGGAACGTGTTCGTTGGCCGGAAGGTGGTGGTGGTGGTGGTGGTGGTGGTGACGCGCAATGTCGCCACGGTACGGTTCAGACGAAGCCAGCTAACGTATGTAAGCCTCTAAAACGGTTTTACAGTGCCAAGGGTTGCGACGTGGGGTGTTGTAATTGTATATCGTGCGTACGTTAGGCTAAGGAATTCTAACTTGATCTTCACCCAGATGCGATCTTCCGGAAGAACCTGCTCTGTCAGAGAAATTAGCGCGTGGGTGGTGGTCGGCGGTGGTAGCTTAAATAAATGCGTTTCGAAAGCCGGCGAAGCCGCCTTCGCCCGCCAGTGCGGGCAGACTTCGTTTGCGGGAAGCTTTTCCGGATCCTAACCTTTTGCGCTCGGCTCTGTTTTTCGCGATAAGTGTGGCACGTTTGCGGTTCGTTTGCTATTTCGAGTAGCCAGAGGGAAAAGATTCGTCGGCGGATGGTGTGTAGTTGTGGTTTTCTCGTTTAGGCTAGGTCTCCACGCTCAGAGGCTATTCAAACATATTTGCGACTCGACGTTTTGCGGATACTCAAATTCGATGGTCCTATTTTGTATGCGTATGTTTCCGGTCTGCAGGTAATACTGGACGTTCAACAATTCTCGCCGGAAGAGATCACGGTGAAGACGGCCGGCAATAACGTAATCATCGAAGCCAAACACGAGGAGAGGCAAGACGAGCACGGATTCGTCAGCAGACACTTTGTACGCAGATACGCGTTGCCCCCATCTCACGATGTGATCAACATTACCTCGAGCCTTTCTTCCGATGGTGTATTAACTATCACGGCACCCAAAAAGGTGAGGAAGAGAAGCAGCGGAGGCCCGACGAATCCGAAAGGGGATTCGTCCGTCGCCGTCAACCAACTGATCCTCTCCTGACTTTTGTTGTTTTTTTTTGTTTTTTCTTTTCTTAGCGTTTTTTGCCGTTGTTCTGTATTTTTTTTTTTTGTATGGTTTTGTTTTACTTTTGGTACTTTCGGTTTATGACTCTCGATTCCAATGATCCGGTTCGGCCGTTGTGGTAGTTTTAGAGAAGATGGAGTGCCGACGATTTATCTCGATCAAACTACGAGTCTGCTCTAAACTATAAAAAGAACGTCTGGCTGGATTAAAGATTTTCACGTGGATGAGGCGCACTCGTGCAGTAACTATGCCTTTTATCGACTTCAACTCGACACTCTTAACGGATCGTACGATTAAAAGTGCTTGCAATGGAATTTATTAATCGTAGAAGTGGACCAAGCATTCGAGAGCCTATTTAATTTCTGAATATTTCGAATATTTTGCTCGAAAACAATTTTTCAGTACAAAGTTCGCGGACGAGTATTCAATTCTAATGTAAAAATAATTTTAAGTCTAAGACACTTCGCAATCCCCAGTTTTTCTACAGCTAACAAAATTGAAGATCGGTTAAAATCGATAAAACCGACTACAAAGTGTTCCTCATCGAAATATTAACGAATTGGTACTTTCAGATTCTCTCAATATCGAGCAGACATCGTGAAAATACACGGTAGAACCTAACTTAAAGAACGGAGACAAACGACATCTACGGTCGGATCTACGAAGCTGAAAGTGACGCTACCATTATATCTTGACTTCATTAATCAAACTTTTAAGCCGCGTCTCGTAGAAAAATAGCATTTAAATCATTCGAAAACGTAGTTGAAAACGTAGACCTTGACGCCAAGTTCAAGTGAAACGTTAAGTAGCGACACCGGAAGCCGTGATCACTAATAAGGAAAGGTCACGACCTCTCGGCCATCTTGCAAATGCAACCTGATTTCAAACATCGGGATCGATTGACATAAACGAACCCCCAAATTTTCATCCTTAATGGTCAATTGTTATAAAAAATGGCTTTGAACGTTGTCACTGATATATATATATACACACATTATATATTACATATTTATACATATAAATAATTCAATTAAGTATAACATTGTATTTCGATTACTAGAGCTATCGAGCATTTAATAAGACATTCAGATATTCATTATAGTATTCAAAAGAAATTATTTTCAAGATTTCGAATATTCTATGCTTTTAAAATATCAATTGCAAAACAAGAATATCGAAATCAGTCGTTTCGACTGGTACGGTAGTTCTAGTGATATACATGCAGCACAATTATGATTTCATCGTTTAAAGACCTTTTTCTATGAACAACAATTTTCCAGTAATGTTTAATGTTATAGAGTCTGTTTATAGTCAACGATCCTCTCACATTTCGAATAGGGTTTCACTCGAAAGAAGCTAAACCCGGCAAATCGTGATCTTCCTTGACATCGTATATTTTCCGAAAATACATTCTCCTCGCGGTAACGAGAACGTAACAAGATAATTGAAATGCATCGGTGCAATGACCGCTTACCTAATGGCATGTATCTCGAAGTGCTCTTCTCAAACTGTTCGAAATGTGAGGAAATTTCAAACTCTAGTCAGACCAAATTATCGTTGCGTACGGACTGTTCAAGCACCGACCCCGTAGGGTGCACTATAAAAATACAAATACAATAAAAGTCTGGTTTCTTTATTTTTTGCCCCGTTAGAATTTGACGTTATTACTGAAAATTTCTCTTCGTTTCAGATCGAGCTGCCCAGCGGGGGCGAACGAATGATAGAAATCGTCAAAACCGGGGAACCCGCGAGCAAACCGGTCAAAGTGGAAACTACTACGGAATAAAAAAATTGGTATCAGCCCCCCCAAAAAGTTGATAAATTCATATACCATTTTTTTCATCGTATTTTTATATACAAATTTTTAAGAGATCGTTCGTACAGCATAATGTAAAAAAAATACCATTTCATAAATTTTGTGATACGATATCGTTGTATTAAAAGAAATATAAAGATCTTTATAAATTTCGAGTAATAGTGAATTATTTTCTTAAATTTATTCCCTAACAATATACAATATTACATCATAAAAATATTTCAAATGTATTCACCACTCGGTGTCACTTCTGATTCAATACTAAACCTCAAAATATTCAGTACTAAGTAACTTCAAAATATTCAATAGTCAATTTCAAAGTATTCAATACTCGGTAATCTCATTATATTCAATGCTTAATAACTTTAAAATATTCAATACTCAATATGCAACCAGATAATTCTATACATTCAGTTCAACTGTTAAATTCAAATAAATACTCCAATATTTATAGAACTGCAAATATTAACTCTGAACTATTTAAAACATCTGAATACCATCAATATCAATTCTCAAAGACTGAACAGTAGCTTCGGACCAAAACAAACGTAGTATTTCCGGATACACTGTTGCCATTTCGAAACTATCAGAAGTGACGCCGTAGCGGACGATCATCAATATAGATAAAACCAAACAAGAGAGGCACAGCAAACAGAAAGAGGATTCAGAAAAAAAAAATATTTGAAAGATTTAAAAAATGTTAAAAAAAAATCAAAACCATGTAAAAATAATACCCACGTAAACTGTCACGCTCCGCACCGGACCTCCTCGTCTACATTTTCTCGTCCTGTTGGTCAGCAGCCTCGTGGACCACGTAAAAGAAGCGGAGGGGTATGGTTCACTGGTTGGTGGGTCTTCGGGTGTTCGTCACGTCCGAACTGAACGAAGGAAAATTTACGAATGCGCCGACCAGACCCAGCCGGCGCTCTTATATAGCCCGGCAACGTCGCAGTGTGGAACGTTCTAGAAGTTGTACCGGCAACCGGCGCCCGAAACCTAATGCGCACTTCCTTGTAACCGGTCATTTCAGCTCGATTCCCGTTGTATATTCGGCCGGTAACGAGACAAACGTGTTCAACGCGTCGAGAGCTAACGTACGACACCATCATCGAGGTGATTCTTAACGTTTTCCATGGGAAATAAGGAAAATACAGATTATTGATCGACCGAGCCCCGGACGAGCATTCTAGCACGTTCTCTCCTCCTTCGATCCCCACCATAACCTAACCCACACGACTCTGCATTTCCTCCTTCTCTTTTTCAGATGATGAAACGGTCGCAACGCGTTCCCTGCCGTGTTGGTACACAAACGGCGTTCGCCGGTCGGCTCGCTGTGTATGCATTTTGTTTGTTTTGATCGTGCCAGCCAACGCGAAGGGCCGCTCCCAGGGATCTGCGTAGTTTCTAGAATCAAGGGCGAATTTCGTTCGCCCTTCGTTGCACGCTTCTAGAGCGCAGTTTTTTCTAGAACCTTCTCCAACGCGTCTGAGAGCCGTTGTTTTCGACTGCTCGAGGCGTGGGTGGATTTCGCTCGACGCTTCTGGGAGAAATGAATATAAGGACACGTTGTTCCCTTTGTTTGTTGTTATTTTACCATACTGGGAAGGTTTGGGCGTTCGTTGCGACATCCATTAAGGGAAACGCGGAGAAATAGACGGTTTTATTAACGTTTTAGTGCTGTCCGCTGTGGACGTAGAGTTTTCAAGGGAAATGGAATTATACCTGACTCCCTTTGCTGCTGGTTACTGTCTAACATTGTGAAATTCCGTGGCTCGGTTCTATCGAACAGCTGTCAATTGGAGCGTACATTTTGCGTCCTACAGTACACGAGAAAACGAGACACTGATACCGAAACTCGAAGACAGTTTCGTGTTACTAACATTTATAGACAGCTTTACGGCTGTCATCAGTTTCATATCGAACTTTACAAGCATTATTCGCTAAGTGTTTACATAGACTTTGATCAATGCAGTTACGAATGGTATTCATCTATTCGCAAGCCTCGAATTTCCAAGATCCGAGTAAGCGAACTAATTCTCCTAGAAACAAACTATACGATAAATCTCGGTAAACCTAGTGCTGCAGTTGGTAGTTGAAAACCATAAAAGGCGAACGTCAATACAAGTTACTACAGTTTCGTTTCGAATTTCATCCATTCAGAGTCAATAACGGACATAAGATCCCTTTCCCTCCACTCTCATTAAACCCGATCCATAAAAACCCCGCAGCCAGTAATAACTTTCTATTTAACATCTGTTCAGACCTCATTTCATTCAAATACGAATTAATATCCTCGGTCCGCCGATTGCATTGAATTGCACGGTGACACCGCGCGAGCATCACCGTGGAACACACACGCGTATGGTTCTTTTGTTCTGCTTGTTATCTGATATCCGACATCGTTAATGCTCGGTATCAAGTGTCGAGCCGCGGATAGGTCCTGATTCCCGTTATTAGTACACACGCCTGTACTTTCTCCGTTCCCTCGGTATCCTGACAATTCCGAGATAATGCTGTTTTCGTCGAGATATACTGTCAACCTGGCCGGTCGATGGAAAACAATGTGATAACGTTGCGTAACCGCGACCGGCGATACCGTTCGCATGCGGCGAGCGAGACGCAATTTTTCCAGGTGGCACGTGTTCCCGAATCTACGCAGCAGTCCTACGAAACCCCTCTAGGGTCCACCGCTGGTAACCGAATTCTGATGAAGTCAGCGTTAGGAGGAAGAGGACAGCGGCCACTTGAAGGTCACCGGGAGGCACGCCCGTGATACGAACGGATGACGCAACGGCCTGGCTACGTGTTTACAAACACGCTCAGCAACCGCCAAATGAACGACACGTATGGCCAATGCGAAGCAATTAACCGAAATCGCCGGGAAAAGAATGGCGAGCACGCGCGAGTTCGTTAAATGTTTCGCCGTCGAACGAATTCGGACCGTTTCTTGGGGCGTTGAGAAACATTCCAACCGTGCAACCGTTACGTTTCGCGTTTGTGTTATCATGTATATTCATTACTTATTAGATCATACGTGAATGACTCCTTTCGCGATCGATACAAGTTGTCACGGTAACGAGCATGATTGGATTATACGATCGAATAAGAACGCTTGTATTCTACCGTTGCCGAATCCGTAGCGGTGCAGCCTTTGTCGAATTGCTGCTTAGCATGTGAAAAACACTGCAACGTTATCGAACGCCTTCGTTATCTGTACGATGGCTATCAATGTCACTTTCGTGCTCGACATAATCATTCGCACACTTGTACGCGTGACAACTGAACCTAATAATCGATTCGCATCGTACTCTACTAAAATCATTATATCATAATCTTCATTATCGAATTATAATCGATCGTTACGTATTACAGTAACGTCTCGCGTAAAGTACAAACGGTCGAAACATAAAATACTACATTATATAACGGATTCTCTAACATATTTCTTTGTTGTCTAATCGTATCGTTGTCTACTCTCGAAAGGCTCGCTCTAATTGTCAGATAAATTTTGAAGGACCGGTTCAAAACAAATCACGGCCTCCACTCGAAGATAAAAGAAATTCAAACACCGGCGAGAACGAGACGCGACGCGTCGGTTATCTGCGCTTCAAAATCCCGAGCCACCCCTTCGGAAAAGTAACGCATTATTGCGCAACACACGCTCCCCGGGGCAGCTGAAGGATTATCGAATTTTCTTCGCGAGCCTACCGGTTCCGAGAGGCGTGCATCTGGAAGATGCGCAATTGATGCGATTTCATTCGAGGGAACGCGGGCCCTCCCTTGAAATCCTGGGCCTCCCCTGGAAGCGGAGCTCTTTGTGCGCCGCGCACAATGCCTCTCGCGGGGAAACGGGATTAACTTTCCTTCTCGAGGGTAGGTAAGGAGCTAGGTGCCGGTCTGCAAGGGACAATGATGCGCCAGATGCTTCGACGAATCCATTCGTCGGCGGACAAAAAAAAAAAGAAATGGGAACGCTCGGGTCCAGGCAGATGGAAACCGGGCTCGCTCGCGGCGTCCCGGATCCGTTCGCCCGCGGACACGTGAAATTCCTGGGACGAGAGGATTTCATTCTAACGCGCCGCGCCGCGTCGATGCGTGCACGCCGCGTCGAATACAGTAAATTTAGCGACGTCGGTTTGTGCAACCGCGAGGCCGACGGGTATATTTAGAATGTAGGATGCAGGCGAGCGATGGACATCTTCGCGTGACCCGGCCGATGCATCGTGACGTTCATAACGTTCATCCACCTCCCGGCTCTTTAAATCGCGTTTCGCCGGCCGGCGTCACGTACGGCGGTCTGCGGCCGCACTGTACGCTTCATTATGTTGATTATTCGGGGAATTATGGTTCGAACGGAGTCGACGCGGCTAAGTAATTAGATGCGTGTACAGTGGTAACCTCGATCGTCGGATCCAATTGGCTGATTAGAGGCTCATGCATATGGAAAGTCGAGGAGGCATTGTTCGGAGGATGTTTCCAAGATTCTGTTACATATACCGTGAGTTCTGAATACAAGGATTCGAAGTGTTAGGTTCGCGGACGGTCGGAACTCCGAATTGTTTGGATTATGAGAAACGGTGACTCGGTTCTGCGAGATCCTACTGTATAAATTCCGACGTCTGTATGCATGTATTCAAACGTAATTCGTGAGAACGACAGTTTGTCGGACAATGTATTCAGCGCAACTGCAGCTTTAGGCTTAAGCTGGGCGCACACGACAGAAATGTCGCGGTTCAGTTTGTTTTGCAGTTCCGTCTGGCAGAAAGAAGGATAAAAGAACTTTATGTAAGTACGTATGAATTTTATTTTGACCGGCGATTGAAGTGCAGAGTAATTGAAAATGGATGAGAACGTGGAATGGCTTTCTTTTCGGTCTAGTTTCTGCTCGCGCATGAAATTGACTGCGTCTTAACGTGTCGCGAAACGTGAGCGTCGTCAATAGACACGTGACTGCCGGCTCCTGACAGATGGGATATTTGTAAGTGAATACGTGGAAACTTCTCTGTGCGTTTCCATGAATCGATTGAAAAGTGAAAACAATGGCCCCTTGGTAAGATAATTGCGTAAGGAATGATGCAACTGATTGATCGAATCCTTTCGTGAAAACCGAACTTTGACATTCTACTCGATGTCCGTTGTTTACTGAACAGGTGAACTGCTATCTTTCATAAAATAAATACACAAGTCGATCGTTTAATGATCGTAGCAGAAGGAAACAGAAAATATGCACTCGGAATGCTCCGGGAGGTTGAATTCCAGAGTGTTCCACAGATGGATACAGCAGGTAATCAATAGTCGGAGCAGACGAGTTTTATACGCGTGCATGTATGCAAGCGGGTATATATAAACTCGTGTTTTCGTTACTGGAAAACGAAAATGAGTGCAGCACACTGGGAGAAATATGTCTCGTAAATATGTATTCGATTCGACCTAGATTCCTCCAAAGTTTCTTCGTCTTCGATAATCATTAGAGTATTCTGTATTCGAGGATAAACACCGTTCGTCTCGGTCGTTGAAAACAAACACGCCCGACAGTTTCGAATGTGTACGTGACAGCTTTGGTTTTATGCAAGCCGACGTGCCGCGGATCACGTATCTCGGAATCGGCTGTTTCTAATGCAAGAGCACTAAACACGCGATCATCCCTGACCTAGGTTCACCGAGATTCTTGTAGAATGTCAAAGCTATATTAAGCATGGAAACGAATTAAGACAGAGTGCGTTTATCCGCTTCAGTCCGTACTGCACTCGACAAAAAATATTCAACCCTTCGTCGGAAACTTGTAATGCTAGGGTGTGTACTTTCAGCGTTCGCAGTTCGCGTGTTGCGCAATCGTGTGTAATTATCGGGGGAAATAAGTTTTACATCGCGTTCGTTTGAAACGCGGTGCATCTAGCGACATGCATCATTTTTCTCCGTAATCAACGCAAATAAATAATGTGACTACGAAAGGAATTGTGTAAATCGTTGCATATCTTGCGACCAGTGGTTCGCGTGTTCCTCGAATTCATCGCGTTGAGAGAGGTTTAAGGGTTGCATGGACTTTCTCGCTAACTTTTCTCTTGCTTTCTTTCTTCATTGTCATTTTTTGTGTACATTCGTATTTAGAATGAACTAGTATTACTGCTTTCATTATGTTGAAGATACGGTAGAAATTTCTTCGTTATTTTATGGTAAAAAAGATTTTCGAGCTTCTGATATCAGAGACGTTGATTTATTCGAGAATTAGAAAATACGTTGTTTAAATGGTACTGGTTATTTCTATTGATCATGCAGATGTTTTTCTGCTAAACTCCACTACGGAGATTCGTGTATAAGTGTGACTGCAGCTTAACGTTCTAGATGCATCTATGGACCGTCCTACTATCGATTCGGTTTCTGACCAAGTTATACCTGCGAGATCATCTGCGCAGTACACCCAGGTCTAAAATAGTCACGGCGGTGTACTGAGAGAGATCTGCTCTTTCACTGAATATTTACTAATCATATCGCGGAGCGTTTTGGTAGGCTGACGAAAAGAAACGACAGAATAAAGTTCATAAACAGAGTAATATTTAAATAGAACCTCAGCATGGGACACAAAGGGTTTCGAAATAAAATGATCCTTGGGAGACGCATGACTGTTATAAATAACACTCCCAACGCAGAGTTACAAGCGTTGTCACGAAAAATAGTATCCCTTTCGTTGCTATAAATAGCACCGTTTCAGTGTCTGAAATATTGTTTAGCCATTCTGATCCAAACATAAATACAACATAATCTACCAACTCAATCACGAGCTGTAATAAAGGATCGCCAATAAAAACGATTTAAAACTTTCGATTTATTTAGAACTTCATAATATTCACAGGATGACAAATAAATTATTTCAAACATGATTTTACATAAAGCTTCGTAGTATACCTACTAAATACACATGACAATAAATTACGAAGAGGATCATTCAATTTATTTTGCAATATAATAATGCAACGAAATAATTATCCTAAAAGTTCACTTTCGTAAACATAAATAGAATATCGGCAGTGAAAGTGCGAGCAGCCTGGCCCTCGAAATGATTCAAGAAAGTATGAGATGATCGTAATGGAGGAGGAATATGAATCGCGCGCCATTTTGTGTCGCGCAGCGACATCTCCGGAGGTTCCGCGAACCCTTTCGTACATCGCGGAAGACTATTACTGACGGACGATAAATGAATGCGAATGTTCCGTACCTGGCGACTCTCTACGAAGCTACCTTATAAACGAGTTGCAGCCTCCGATTTGGCATTCCGTTTCTGGAGGAGTCCGGATGCTCGTCGCTCTCCAACGCGACCGGCTCCAAAACGTTGATCGTTTTCATCTCGGTGAAGTCATGCTTGTCGTGCACAACCTCGGTGTACTCTTCCTTCTTCAGCGCGAAGAGGAGTTGATAAGTGTACGTGCCGAGCAGAGCGCCGAAGGTCGGTCCGATCCAGTAAATCTGAAGAAAGGCCGGTTTAAAAATGATTATCGGGGATTGGAATGCAATCTAATCTCTGCAATGCCGAGCAAATGTTTGCACGCCTCTCTCCCTAAGCATGTGAAGAAACAATATCATCTATGCCGATAACGTTAGCCTTAGAAAGCATAAGGTTATCCACGGGTATAAGCTTCTTATCTCAAATGACAAAGATTAGATCGTAAAGCGACCGGATTATGCAACACACTCCGCAACGAGAAGCTGTAAATCAGCTGAAGGTTCAATAAATTCAGCTATTAGAAAGGTTTACCGACTTACCCACTGATTCTTCCAGTAGCCGTGGAAGAGCGCTGGGGCAAACGTGCGAGCCGGGTTCATGCTGCAGCCGGTGTAGGGACTCTGCAGAAATGTTATCATTTCAGTTTTAATTATCATTCGGTATTCGTGATAATATTCATTAACACGTTAAGCGTCAGTCACTGGTGAAACGCTTCCGAATGACTAAAAAGCAATTGTAATATACAAGACAATCGATGTGAAATAAAAATGTTTAATGCAACTAAGTCGATAATAATGTAACGTAAATATTGCAACACCAAACAATTAATAATTGTTCTTGCTTTTCTTTGTTACAAAAGAAAGATTTTCGTGGCGTTTAATGTGTTAACCTTTTGCACTCCGAAGTTTCTCACTAGAAATATTTCAACATTTTCTGATGAGATGAAGACGATATTTTGTAAAACCATGAAATTCACGTGAATTGACGGACAAAGCTAATTTTTCTCAGATTGATGCATTATATGAAGTATAACATTAATTATTAGACTTTATAGCTTCACTGTAGGAAATCAAGTGATGACTGAGAGTCACCTCCCGAGTGCAAAGGGTTAATAGTAGTACTATTTACTACTCTATAATCAATGTCAATATTTATTTAAAAATCCGAAACTTTTTCCTCTATTTCCCGTAACAAAGAATAACAAGCCCGCTTGGATAACACGAATTTCAACTTTGATTTTAGAATTTGAAAATTGTCAATTTTAAAATAGCCGTGAGAGAATATGTACCGCTGCACAGGAAATTCCGACGACTGCGAAACCGAATTTGAGCGCCATGGAGTCTCCCATGTTCGAGCATCTGGGGTCCCAGGTCGCGCAAGCCGTGCAAAGTATGACGGCGGTGCACAGTATTTCGATTAAAATTGCTTGAGCGGTCCCGACACCTTCGTGGACAACTGTTACGCAGAGTCCGATGGTTGAATTCGGGTTTCCGGCGTGGAACAGCTCGGGTGGAGTTATCATCTGTTCTAATAGAATCAGGGTTAAGCGTGTGTATCGTCGAAAGCTATTGGGAGCAATCGAAATCGTACCATTAGTATGCCGTATCCCAGAGTGGCGCCGAGGAATTGGGCTAAAGCATACAGAATTCCTGTCGGAATCGTTTTAATTCCAACAATCACCGCCCCGATCGTGACAGCTGGGTTCAGATGTGCACCACTTACGTGGCCTAACATCTGCGGAGAAGTTGAATATATTAAAGAGACAGGCGCGATAATATATCTCATATTAATTCTGAAGAATAATATCTTGAATAAAACGGAAATGGTATTTTCACTGTACTAAGAATTATTAACTTGAAGAAAGAACTATCAATTTGATTAGTAATACTTTATTTTACCATATTCACGTGAAAAATTACTACTTCATTTGAAATATTTTACATTCATAGATTTTCTGTATTGATTACGAATGAAATTACCCAAAATGGCGGATAGAGCTAACTGCAGGAGACGTAAAGGCAAGTGTTTCTGTTCATGTAGTGAGGGTTCTTTCTCGAGTGCGTTCAAGGTGTTAATTTATTAAATAAAATATTCTTACCATGATCAGAACGTTAACCGTCATACCAAACGCAATGGAGGATTGCAACTGAGGTGGCGGCCCGGCCCCCATGGAACCGATGGAGCCCATGCACCCAATGAACAAAAGTATTCCCGTGCCCACCACTTCCGCGATGAACATCGTGGTCGTACCTTTCTGCAGGACCCATCTTGATGCTAGAAAAATACAGAATTCCGTTTCGCGTGCTGCAATTTCCAAGAGAATAACTTGACACCCACTTGTCGATTCGTCCGCCATGGTAGACCAGCAATCCTCTCGCTTAAACTAAACAGTAACTATTGCTCTAGCCGCGGTAGTAATCAGCACTTGAATTGTTTTAACAATACTAATCAGCGGCTATCGCGTTCCTCCAATTCCCTTAAAAAGGAACTGCCTTATCGATCAGCGATACGCTACACACTTCTGTCGAATCAGTGCTCGATCGCGAACCTCAAGAGGAATTACAAGAAATTTCATCCGCCGTCGTCTCCGTGACCACCGATGTGAACAATATCACGCATCGTGCGATTCCGAATCGTTTTGTAATCTCGACTCGCCGCGAGCCGTTTCTATCGTTCTTACAAAATCCCCGGCGTCTTGATAGCACGTACGACCATTCCATCCGTAGCTCTCTATCATCAAAGAAATTATGGAAAATCCCGCAAACGCTGCTCGAATTACAGAAACTTGCGCAAACGCCGACGAAATTGTAGAAAATCGGGGAGGAATCAGCTTCCTGGGCCATAAATAGCGACGTGTGCATCAGAAGTGGCACGTTTATTCATGCAAATTCGGCTCGAACGTCCACTTCGAAACAACCGCCGCGTATCTCGCTCGTGCCTCCTGCTCTTTAGATATTCCAGCATGATCGAGTTTAAATTTCCATGGTATCTTACCGCTTGTCCCAGCTTTTCAATATTGCAATCCGCCGGTATGCAGCGGATTGTTCCCTAGAACATTTGACGCAAGCGCTGTTCGATGTTCGCCCGTCAATGTGACACTGCTCCTTGATCCCAGTCATCGAGAAGACGTTCATCATCGTTCGGAGACATGTCCAACGTCAAAGATTCTCGATACCGGAACGTCCACTACAAAGAGGACACCGAGTTCACAGTTTGGGTAGCTAAAACCCTGCTGACGCCGGTAGGCGTCTGGCCGTTGCGTACAACCGAATCGCTCCTGGACACCGTGAAGCTGGTCGTTCACATCGGTATAATCTTCTGCCTGATGTGTTTCCTGCTGGTACCCCATGTAATTTACACCTATCACGACGCGGAAGACCTGGCTCGGTATATGAAGGTGATCGCCGCGCAGGTGTTCAGCCTGCTGGCGATCATCAAGTTCTGGACGGTGATCATCAAGAAGAGATACATCAGATACTGCCTGATGGAAATGGAGACGCAGTACAGAGACGTCGAATGCGAAGAGGACAGAGCGGTGATGAAGAAATCGGCTGGAATCGGAAGACTGTTCACTATCGTCTATCTGAGCCTGTCTTACGGCGGCGCGTTGCCCTATCACATCATACTGCCGCTCATGTCCGAGAGAGTCGTCAAATCGGACAATACCACGCAGATACCGCTGCCATACCTGAGCAACTACGTTTTCTTCGTAATCGAGGACTCGCCGGCCTATGAGATCACCTTCGTCTCGCAAATACTGATCAGCAGCATCATATTGTCCACCAATTGCGGGATTTACAGTATGATCGCGACCATCTCGATGCATTGTTGCGGATTGTTCCAAGTCGTCAGCAGGCAGATCAAAACTCTGTTTGAGTACGACGATCATGAACTGTGTCAGCGTCTTAGGGACATCGTTATGTTTCATCTGAAGGCTATCAAGTAAGAGGTGTATAGTATGTACGTTTTCCTTGGGGCAAGACAGGTTAACGCTTTGATCGCCATGTCATTTGGGTAACGTAACTTTATGTATACGGTGGAAAATCAGTTCTATTAGCGATGTATGGATCAAACCAGATTCTCTTGGATCCATCAGGTGCTAGAAGATTAAAAGAATGGCTTTGAAAAATCGTGACTTTTTGTGTATCGTTAGGAAAATTGGTGTATCTTCATTTTTTTAAAGAGGGTTTGTGCTTGAAAAGGTTTGATGAATTTGTTCATGAAGTTTCACGCGATTCGAAAATGCAGTATGGAAGCGATCCGTGTTACAATTTCAATGAATTCGTCTTGCAGATATGCCGAAGCGATCGAGAATGCTTTAAGCACGGTGTTCCTGACGGAAATGCTTGGCTGTACAATCATCATATGCTTCCTCGAATACGGAGTGATTCTGGTACTAGAAAAATATATGAAAAGAGAAAGACTAATATCGGTTGCAATGCATTCACCGTTTTTCTAGGAATGGGCTGACTACAAGATACTCAGCACAATGACGTACGTCGTCCTCATGATCTCCACGTTTGTAAATGTGTTTATAATAGCGTACATCGGCGATTGCCTTAGACAAGAGGTGCCATTTCCAACTCAAACTGTAATATGCCGATTAACTTGACTGCGGAGGTTGTTTATAAATGTAGAAGCGATCTCGATCGTTTTCATATTCGAATCTCAAACATTTTGGAATAATGAAAGTTTGTATTTCGAAGTTTGGTAGATACTGAAAATATCTCTTTTAATTTTTATCTAGAACAAAAGGAAGCAGACCATTGTTTTAACACTTGCCTTGGGCGATTTTGAAAGTTCTATTCTTATCTGATAGTCGAATTGTCATTTTTATGCGATATATTTTTGAAAAATCAATATTTTAGCCTTCCTAGGCACACTTTACCTGTCTCCGAAAGAGAGAAAAAACTGATCCTTCCACTCGGTTCACCACTTGTTACAAATATTCCACGAAAATGGTGCAAACAGAGACTTGCGATTCTCCCGACGAAAATGAGCGAACACTCGACGTCATACTGTATTTGCACTCATTCTTATCCACATGTCCTCCCTAATGCGCTGACTAAACGTTGATAAAGGAACCACGAAAAACACGAGCATTTTTATTTCATACTAATGGCCGGTTTATCGATATACGTAAAACGTTCTGTTATCGTTACATCTCGCGTGACAGTAACGAAATCATAATTTCATAATTTTTATAGCGATCGTTATCTACACTCTCCGCAGTTAAGATGTCCAAGTGTCCGTTATCGTGATTTTCAAATAACATGTCGCTTTTTATTAAGAGCGAGAGAGTGGGAGAAACGTCATACTTCGTATCGTGGTACGATCTTCCTGACGACTTGGTTAAGAACTTGAAGATGATCATGCTCAGAACAAATCGGCCGACTAATTTCACCGCCGCCAAGGTGTTCGATGTCTCGCTTCTAGCATTTTGCGACGTGAGTTGCTAATACATTCATTAATTACATGGAACACGATAAAATTATACTTCAAATTATTGGGTGATCTCATAAATAATGCAATTTTTCATATTTCTGTTACTTCCGAAATTCCGATGAACAAGGCTTTTCAAAATCTGATTAAAATCTATAAATCGATAACGTACAGTTAATGAAAGAGAACATATTCTCCTAAATATACAAAAGTTGAGCACTTTGTAGTAGAAAATGTAATGCTGCAGGTTTGCAAGACATCGGCGGCGTACCTGAACTTCCTACGAACAATGACATCATGATGAAGATTCATCGGTTGTACTAGAGAAAGAAAGCTACTTGTTGCACGAGAGACAAGAAGTTGTTCATACAAGAAAAAACATGATACCGATCGTACACTTGATAGAATCTCAGCTGATTGTATAGAATAATAGCGAAACAAAAATGTTGGGTATGCCACTTACAAAGGTTATATAATATTCTCCTGTAGGAATATTGATAAAAAGCAATCCGACGTATCTTACCATGTTACACTCTTTTCCATCGCCATAAGATCTTAATTTATAAATAATAAATGAATTTATATGCGTGATTCGTTTCTTACCGATTCAAAATTCTACCGGACGAAGCCAGTAATTTGTTCGAGACATCCGACGTTGCTCACGCGAACCTGCTGATAGAACTTCAACGGAGTTCAATGGCGGCGCAATTCAGCCATTACTCCTATCCTGCGCGCAACGTCTCTGCGCCACAGGGCGCCATCAACGATTCAATGGCTCTTTCCCAGATCCATTACAGGAAACCGCAGCGCAACGACTTAATACTAGTATACATTGCAGAAAACAACCGAAATACGTATAGACGTACACGAAACGTCGGTTCACTGCTTATTCATGCGCAACCCGTTCGATGGCGGCCATAGCACCGCTCGCATGGTGCATCAAGATGGGCGCACCGGCATTAGCTGCATTCAACTCCAGTCTTTATCGTACGTTCAACCTGTTTAACAATGCAAAGAATCCGAGGGTGCATCCGCGAAACGATTCGCGCAAGCGTAAACGCGGCTCCGCAGATTTACGATGTCGCAGCGGCATCCAGTCGCATGAGATACTCTTTGGGGATTGGCTAAGAAGATGACTGTCGCCGAATATCCTCAGGACTATGAGAATCTGCGTCACAAGACTGATTTCGTGTTCACCGTTCGAATACCTAGGATACTGTTGACGCCGATTGGCATTTGGCCGTTGGACAGAAGCGACTCGATCCACGGGGACGTCAGATCGGTTGTCCAGGTCGGGATGATCTTTGTTTTGATGTGTTTTCTACTGGTACCCCATGTGATATACACATTCCACGACTGCGAAGACCTGACCAGGTACATGAAGGTGATCGCCGCGCAGGTGTTCAGCCTCCTGGGGATCATCAAGTTCTGGACGATGATCTTCAGGAAGAAGAGGATGCGTGCTTGCTTGGCGCAGATGCAGCTGCAGTACATGTACGTCGAATGCGAGGAGGATAGGCTGGTGATGAAGAACGCGGCTAAAATTGCCAGATTCTTCACGACCGTTTATTTGAGCCTCTGCTTCGGCGGCGCTTTGCCGTATCATATGATCTTGCCATTGTTGTCCGAGAAGGTCGTCAAATCGGACAACACGACGCAAATACCTTTGCCCTATCTGAGTAACTACGTTTTCTTCGTGATCGAGGACTCGCCTCTCTACGAGATCACTTTCGTCACGCAAATTGTGATCAGCACTATTATACTGTTCATCAACTGCGGAACCAACAGCCTGATCGCCAGCATGACGATGCACTCTTGCGGAATGTTCGAAGTTGTGAACAGGCAGCTGAGATCGCTTTTCGATCGCGACAAAGACGAGATGAAAGGGTGCCTTAGGGATATTGTTCGGCATCATCTGAAAGCAATTGCGTAAGCATCCTTTGCTGTGCGATGTATCGGTTTGTATTCGAATTCTATTGTTTGAGTGATATGATTGTTCAGTCGGGGACAATCGTTTTCGAAACAGTAAGTGAAGTTGGCTTTCACTTTTTACAAATTTATGCGATTGTTTCTAGGTGCGAACTGTTTTTAATTTTAAACTCCCGGCTGCATAAATATAATATATATACAAATACAATAATTATAATTTTATATAATATATATACATATACAAAAAGACACAAATTGTGAATTCTACGGTTCTATAAATATTACACCTCTCTTGCAGCAGTTCAGTTCAACTGAAAAATATTAAGACACATTAACTCTTCTTCACATATACCTGCAGTTTCTTATCACCATTACGAAAATAATACTGGATTATAGGTTTGCAGAATTGATCGAGACAAATTTAAACGCAGTGTTCCTCACGGAAATGGTCGGCTGCACTCTCATCATATGTTTCCTCGAGTACGGAGTCATTATGGTACTGAAAAGAGCAAATAGAACGAAACGAAACGCAGAAACACTGAAATTACATTTCGTTAAAAATCATTCTAGGAGTGGGAAGATAAAAATATGTTCAGTATGGTGACGTATTTCCTTCTGATGACGTGGATGTTCTTAAATGTGTACATATTATCGTATATCGGCGATTATCTGAAACGAGAGGTACTTGTAATTATAACTACTCTACTTATCATCAGTCTTCATTGTGTCTCTTAGTAATACGTCCGTTATTCAAGTTTTTCATTAATTTATTTTCTTCATTAATCTTAAAATGAATTGTTTAACCGACAATACATTACACATGTTCTCTTCGTTTCTTTCAAAATGGCGGACGCGAATCGTCAGCCAATGGAACGATCCGAAATAGTATCCATGCCTCTCTATATTAGCCGGCTGGAACTGCACGGTCATATGGGGGAGCATTCTGCATCCCCACTCTACAAGGTCATGAACTCTAACACCATACTTATCTTTTAAAGAGCGAGAAAGTGAAATTCACTTCGTACAGCATGCCCTGGTACAACTATTCTAAAGACGTAAACGAGAATTTAAGGTTAATAATGCTTCGACCTCTTCGACCGACGTGCTTCACCGCCGCTAAGTTCTTCGACCTCTCGTTCCACGGATTCTGCGAAGTGAGTATCAATCTCGGTGTAAGCTCTTCAGAGCGAAAGAAACAGAAAGTGAAGTGTTACAGGTTGTCAAAACTTCTGCGGCCTATTTGAACTTTCTTCGAACGATGACAGGATGAACAGTTAGACAGTTGTGTTTGGAAATAAAAAGACTAAACTTGTACGTGCGAGGTTTACTATTTCTATAAAGTAAAACAGAAATTGTCTGGTCAGTGTTTTTTACTTACAACCACTGCAGAAGATTGATCTTGAATATTTTGTTCCTCTTCGTATCTCATAGTATTTGTACGCGTAATATCACGTCGACAGTTAAGCAGTTAACTGTGTTTGACGAGTATACACGTCACCGTAAAGCTTGACATGATACTAATTCTTTCAGCGATGAATTCTTTATTTTTTCACATATACATGTAATTCTCCTTGTTTCGCTTTGATCTTTCATTAAAATATATTCTACGTGCATTCGTCCTGCGTTCGACGAGTACACGCTCCACTTTTTTATTTTATTGCGCGCAGAACGAAAGGTTTTTCCAACTAAATTCCACAGTTAACTGGTTAAATGACGGGTTAAATGTTTGTTTAAACAGAACTAAGGAACGTTTAGAAATGGTGCGAGTTCAAAAAGACCCGACGACGGTTGCTGGTTCGAGTGACCATGCGGCGGTTGTGCGAGTATTAAAGGGTAGAAAATTTCCGAACGGTAGAACTCGCGAATTTATATTGAAACTCGTCTCAATACAGAGTATAATTACAGTTACGACTATAGTTCTCGATGCAACTCTTTCGCGATCCATGCAAACTTTTCAGGCAGAAAAAATATACGCCTGGAAGCAAAAGTTTAAAGCATTTATCCGATATGAAGTTTCTTGTACATTCGAGGGTGAATTGAAGCTTGTATTTTCGCAAGAAAACTGCATGTACAAGGTACGCATATTAAGACGGTTATCGTCGTGATTTATTTCGAGGAATTTTCATGGACTCAGTGTTCCATTAAACACAGTGTTCCATTAAATTGGTTAATTTCTTTAATATCATACGGTAATTATACGATCAATTTAATTTTCCTTAGACAATATAGGAACATACATTACAAATCAACAATAAGCACAAAGAATGTATTCCTTCCATCTAACACGAAAATTCCTATAGAATCCTCTATACTTTATGAAAGCATTTGAAGCTTAAAAATAACCCCACAAAAATATCCACACTGTCGATCTAATCAGTATTTACACCAACAGATACCACAAATATTTCATTCGAATTACAATTGCAAATCGCGTTCACGATCGCAATGCAAGATTAGTCATCCCCGATCCAACCCCAGCACGCGACGAACAAAATAGAACCGCTGGCGCAGTGCATCCGCCATTATAGAATTCGATTGATCGTCGAGGTGCAATCATCTCCCCAATTATCACTCATAATGCATAGACGGTAAAATGCTCCGAGGAGAAGGGTTAAGAATTTACCTCGATCCCGTACCGCAACACTGCAGCTCAGGGAACAGTGAAGAGTCCCGCAGCTGTTAGTATCAATTTAGATTCTTTCAACCTCAACAATGGCCGAGGAGGAGACGATCGATCGAAACCCTTTACAGAAAGATTACCTGATAAATCTGAACCTGAGCCTACAGTGGAACCGCTGGATCCTCGAGCCGTTCGGCGTTTGGCCCAGATCGTCCAATATTTCCAGCATCAAACGATGCTTTAACTGGCTGCGAAGAGTCGTCTCAATCTTACTGATAACATTCATCGTCGTGCCTTTCGCCGTGTACAGCATGGTAGAGGTGGAAGACGCCTACAACAGGCTGAAACTCTTCGGCCCGATGAGCTTCTTCTTGATGGTGTACATGAAATTCTATTCCCTGGTGAACAGCGCGAGCCAGTTCTGCCTGTGCATGGATCAGATCGAGTGGGACTGGAAGAACATGAAGTATCCGAAGGACCGTGACATCATGGTGGCGAACGCGAACTTCGGCAGGCGATTAGTGAAAACCTGTGTCCTCTTCACGTACTGCGGTTTCGTGTTTTACTACGTCGCCTCGCCGATCGCCGTCGGCAGGGTCACCATGGAGAACATAACGTTCGTGCCGACGCCGTTCCCGGTAGCGAGACTGATAGCGGACATCCGTTACAGTCCCGCGAACGAGATTTTCATTTGCGGACAATTCTTCTCCGGCTTCGTTCTCCACGGTGTCGCGATCGGAGCTTGCAGCTTCGCGGCCGTGTTCGCGGTGCACGCCTGCGGACAGGTGGGCATCCTGATCGACTGGCTGGAACATTTGACCACGGGTCGCACGGACATGAGCGCGTCCGTCGACGAGAGGATCGCGAACGTCGTGAGTCAACACGTTCGAGTATTGAAGTGTGTAAGATGCATCTTCCGTCTGATATACACGTGACCGTTAGAGCCTGTGCACGCGAGCGACGCGATCTCGCCGCTGTCGCGTTGGAACAGAGAAAGTTCTTCCGTCTCGCGGAGGAAGGATAAGAGAACTGCGTCTTTGTTTCTTCGAAATCGTTTTACGTACGTGTACTAGATATACAGAGCAAATTTTATCTTATACGATATGTGTAATCGAAGAAAGAGATATGTATTTGTCACCTTTGTAATTTGAGGTCCGCGAGATCGCGGCGGGTTCGCCAGTGTTAATCTATTGTCGTTGAGAATTTACTAGGAAAACGGGAATTCTACGTTCATTCCAGTGCATTTACATTTGCTTCAGAGATTAACCCTTTGCACTCGAGAGGTGACTCTCAGTCACCATTTGATTTGATATAATGAAATTACAAAGCGTTACGTATAGTATTAAGTTTCGTATGATGCATCGATATGTGAAACGTTTATATGAAATAGATTTGTTTCTTAATTTACGTATGATTTCTTATAACTTCGTTTCAAATGTCGTCTATGTCTCTTTAGAAAGTGTCGAATATTTCTAGTGAAAAGCTTTCGAGTGCAAAGGGTTAACAATTGAATATAGAGGAATATTGTTGAATTTTTATTCAAATGAATATAACCTTTACGTTTATGTTAATCGAGCGAGTCTACGAAATTATATTCGTCAATTCAAAATCAACTTAAAATTGATTTAGAAAGGGTTGAGAATTTCATATTTTGCCACCGCGTATGTACGAGAATGTATTATTAACGGAATTCTGTAATTTCTAGTATAATGAGCGTACTGATTGAAAGCAGTATTTATTCGTGTCTCAGAAGGTTCGTCTGCATGAAAAAGGATACACACTCTACCATTTTGGAATTCCAGATTTCTGTCCATCACAGAGGAAGCCCTGCAGCAAATATCTTTCGTAGAATTCATAGGATGTACCTTGAACTTGTGTTTATTAGGATATTACATTATAAGGGTACGCATACTCCCTGCAAAGATGAATCAAATACCACGAACTAGATTCTCTTCATCGAACATTAACATGAATTTTCCTTCTCCAGGAATGGGACACGAGCGTCGCCGCCTCTGTAACTTACTTCATAATATTCATATCTTTTGGCTTCAATATCTTCATATTTTGTTACATAGGAGAGCTCGTATCTGAACAGGTGAGGTTCCACAAAATATCCTATAACCCTGGACGTCGCTTCAAAAGCGTTCGTAGAGATGTCGGGCGAAGGTAAATTCCTAAAAAATAAAGACAGAAGCATGCGATAGAAATTGTTCGTTAAAACTTGGAGAACTCGATAGAAAATTAAGTCGGTTCGATTCAAGGGCGCTTCTGATCCTCTTATCTAGGTACAGCTCTCCAAGAAATTCCAAAATACCGTGTATCATTCCGAATAGATTTCAGTGATACTCACGATTAATCGTGTATAGTCGAAACGCGAATTTCAAGTATAATTATTTTTCACAGTGTACCAAAGTCGGTGAAGTGGCGTACATGATTGATTGGTATCGACTGCGGGGGAAGAGGAAGCACTGCGTGATTTTGATAATGGCGATGTCCAACGCCTCGACGAAACTTACCGCAGGGAACATGGTCGAGTTGTCGCTCAGCACGTTCGGCGACGTACGTTGACACACCTAATTAAATCTCTCGATTGCATATCTTGTAACCGACAGAATTCTATGAAAATCGTTTGAACGAACAGGTTGTAAAGACAGCGGTCGGATACATGAATATGCTGCTGGCATTAACATGATCCTCATCAGCGGCGTTCATTGCGGACACAGCTCTGACGTGCAGCACTAACAAGACGTATCTAGTATTCTTATACATTCTTATTATCATAGTGGATATCGGGTAAGAGAGACGCGCTTAAATATAACAACACGATTTCTCCGTTCTGCTTCGAAGGATCGTGAAACCTTTAACCTTCATAGTTGCGCAATGTATGCTTCGATTTTGAATAAAAATTTGCTCCGGTTACCTGTTGCGCAAATTTAGCGAACAAGTTCCGTCTTTCAATGACCTCTGTTTATTCATCGACATACAAAAAACCCGCGAACGCACGGCTAAGAGGAATAAATAATAATCCAGTGGCATTGCGCACAATGGTATTCACAGAAAATAACCCTTGCTCGAGACATCGGAAACTTCATAATGTCAAGCCGAGGTACAAGAAGAAGTACGCACGAATATTCAATGATTCCCTGTATCTCCTACCCGCCGGTGTTGATAATCGATTCATCGGACGATCGCAATTCCTTAGTCCCTTCGCGCAATGCATAAATCAACAAAATGGGCACGCAAGACCGTTTCACGAGCAGGCAGATTTTTTTTTCTCACAATGTTGCGTGCTCGACCCCTTCCATCGGGAATCAAAAAACAGGCGCAAGCGTAGCATCGCGCGGAGCGGAACCGGCGTCATTCGGTCTTCTAGTTTCAATTGGACGTTCGAGCTAAAACAATGGCGAAACCGAAAACCGCCGCCGGAAGCTCCTCGCGAAACGAAAACGAGTACCAGAGGAACTTCAACCTTAGCATCCAGTGGAACCGCTGGACTCTGAAAGCGATGGGCGTTTGGCCGAGCTCGAGCGAAGTCTCGAGACTCCAGAAATCCTTCAACGTGCTGATAATCGTCGTCTATTACTTTCTAATTACCTTCATGTTCCTGCCTACCTACCTGTTCATGCTGTTCGAGGTGGAGAACACTTACGACAAGGTGAAGGTCTGCGGCCCGATGAGCTTCTGCGTGATGGTGTATCTGAAGTATCTCTCGCTGATTGTTCACGCGAAACAGATTCGCGAGTGCTTCGAGTGTATCGAGCGGGACTGGAAGATTATGGAGTACTCCAAGGACAAGGAGATCATGGTGGCCAATGCCAACTTCGGCAGGAGATTGGTGAAGATCTGTATATTCTTCATGTACAGCGGTTTCGCGTTCTATTACATCACCTTGCCGATCAAAACCGGCAGGGTCACCGTGGGGAACGTGACCTTTATCCCGACGGTGTTCCCCGTGTCGAAGCTGCTCGCAGATGTCCGTTACAGCCCTGCCAATGAAATATTTCTCGGGATCCAGTTCATGGGAGGAATCGTGGTTCATGGAATAACGGCCGGCGCTTGTAGCCTGGCCGTAGCGTTCGCCGTGCACGCCTGCGGACAGGTGAAAGTCCTGATCGGCTGGATGGATAATTTGCTAGAGGGTCGCGCGGACATGAGCTCGTCGGTGGACGACAGGATCTCGAGCATCGTTAGTCAACACGTCCGTGTACTGAAGTGTGTAAGAGACACCTTCTAGATGGTAAATACGCGGATTGTAGTGGAGCTAGACACGCCTGGGAAACGTAATGCGGAGGTTTTAGTTGGAAGTTGCTTGATATTGGTTTTATTACTAATTTGGGAAACGGAATTACGACGGAACATGGGGTTTTTTGACAATAGCACTACCGGATGCCTCAAAATGAGCCATTCCGGATTTCATTTTTCCCAGTTCTTCAGATAACAGATGCTTCTTTGAAGAAGTACTAGAGGAACTGATTTATGCAAACTGAATTGCAAACTGAAGTCTCAATAATTGCACTGTTGAGGTTTCTACAGAGCAATTTCAAAAAGGCAATTTAGCTCGGTAGTTCTAGTGTTAATGGACTCTGCGAAGAACGCTTTGGATATTTTATATATTTTCTTGAATAATACGCGTTATTGGCAATTCTGTACTTTCAGATTTTTTATGAAATGTGATAAATGCATGTCCTAATTATCGTGTTTGAAATTTGTTTACTTGCTACTTGAAATTGTATAAGTTTCAAAGAAATTCGAGGTGACGAAATTTACCAGTTTTTAAATTCACGAAACGTGATGAAGCGTGACGATAGATTCTTTTAGTTAAATTCACCTGATCGATGCAGGGGGTTTTAACGTTGTTTTTCGTTGCACTAGTTATTGAAGATATTGAGTAAAAGTATGTTAGAAGCATTTTTCTGCTTCAAATAATAACAGAAAAGGGTACAGGCATTCGGAATCCACCGCACTGCGATTTCAGGTTCATATCCGTCACGGAGGAAGCCCTGGTGCAAATATCTTTCATAGAATTCACGGGATGCACGTTGAATTTATGCCTCCTGGGTTATTACACGATAATGGTACGCATGAGTGGTGACAATGGAGTTCCGCTGAAACATGTGCACATCTTGAACAGCAATGTTCGAAAAGAACGTCAAGACAAAAAATATATCGTTAACCCTAACAGAGAGAGTAATTACATTTTTTCAGGAATGGGATACGAACGATCTTACCGCACCTATAACGTACATCATAATACTTGGATCTCTCATGTTCAACATTTTTATATTCTGTTACATAGGAGAACTTGTCGCTAAATATGTAAGCCTTGAAACCATGTGCGCGATTCTCTTTAACACGTTGAATGCCGCACGATTTTAAAGAGCAAAATACACAAAATGGAAACATACTATTAAATCATTTAATTGAATTGCGTTATTACTATTACATGTTCGTCTAGCTGAATATCACCGCATCAGGTAGCATTGTCTATGATATAGAAATATCTTCAAATAATCGTTTAATTCAGTGAACTATAGTAATTCAATTTGGTTGGGGGTCACCGGTAACCCCCATGGCATTCAACGTGTTAAATATAGAGAACATAAGCATGTTAGACATTCGTATTAAAAAAGAATAATGGTTACATGACGCTAGACTGAACGAAGCGAAACAGAAAAGATTTTTGTTGCAGAGCAGTAAGATCGGCGATGTTGCGTACATGATTGACTGGTACAATCTACAGGGTAGCAGAAAGCGTTCCATCGTTCTGATGATCGCGATGGCTAATACCGAGACGAGACTCACGGCGGGTAACATAGTTGAACTGTCTCTGAGCACATTCGGTGACGTACGTATTGAACTCTGCAATTATTAAACTGACAGATCTTTATGAAAATTCGAATCGTTTGCTCTATGTCTGATTAGAAAAATAGAATTAATATGGAAATTAATTCTACTCGATAAATTCGCATATTTTTCACATAATTCTCGTATCGCGTGCATGGAATGCTGTTTCGTATTTTCAAGTTTATCATGAATGCATATAGATCTGCAGTCTAAAGAATATTCACCGCAATGCGAACAGTAAATAAATTTTCCAAATGAACAGGTTATCAAAACGGCAGTCGGATATTTGAACATGCTGCTGGCGTTATTGTAATCGTCTTCTGAATAATTAACTTATCTATTGTTAATACTGCTTTGTTATACAACGTTGAAAACGAGTCGTGTATTGTTATCCTTGTAGTGTATATCGAATAAAAACATTGTTTCCTTATTTAACTCTGAATGTATGCTAATTGTTTTATCATGTTACGTTATTTTACTCGGAGCAGAAGCAAAAAATTGTGTGCCACCATTTAGAAACCGCTGAATTAAGTTCAGAACTTTTCAGATTAAATAGGACAATCATTTACTCATTCTTGCTTTATCGGCGATACGTAATAAATTTGCGCAGTAAAAGTGATGAATGAACTAATTATACGATATAAAAAGGTCCCCCTCTCAATGACCCGATCTTTTTTTATCATCACGCTAAAAACCCACACGCGCGACTAAAAATAATAGCCGACAATCTGCTGACAGTTCACACGATGGTATCGCGTTCGCGTTGAAACGACTATTGCTCGGAATATTCGCAACTTTATAATCTGTGACCACTAAACCACAAAAAAAAAGTACGTACCCATATTCAATGATGATTGCCGGGATTTGCTGCCCACCGGTAGTGACAATCGATTCATCGGGCGATCGCAATTCCCTCGACCCTCCTCGCCATGCATAAATCAACAAAATGGGCATGCAAGAGGAAAGGGTCGACTGTTTCACGAACAGATTTCTTTTCTCACGATGTTGCGTGTTCAACCCCTTCCATCGGGGATCAAAAAACAGGCGCAAGCGCAACATTGCGCGGAGCGGAACCGGCGTCATCCCGTCTTTTAGTCTCAACAGGACGTCCGAGCTGAAACAATGACGAAACCGAGGATCATCTCCAGAAGCTCCTTGCAAAAAGAGAACGAGTATCGGAGGAACATTAACCTGAGCATCCAACTGAACCGCTGGACCCTGAAAGCGATGAGGGTCTGGCCATGCTCGAGCGAAGTCTCGAGACTCGAGAAATACTTCGACGCGCTGATGCACGTCGTTTATTACTTTCTGATTAGCTGCTTGTTCGTGCCGTCCTTCCTGTACATGTTGCTCGACGTGCACAACACTCCCGGCAAGCTGAAGGTGTTCGGCCCGCTGAGCTTCTGCGTGATGGCGTACCTCAAGTATTTCTCGCTGGCGATCCACGCGGACGAGATCCGCGAATGCTTCGAGCGCATCGAATGGGACTGGAAGAATAAGAGATACTCCAAGGACACGGACATCATGGTGGCCGACGCCATCTTCGGCAGGAGATTAGTGAAGATCTGTATATTCTTCATGTACAGCGGTTTCGCGTTCTATTACATCACCCTGCCGATCAACAGGGGCAAGGTCACCGTGGGGAACGTCACCTTCATCCCGATGGTGTTCCCCGTGTCGAATCTGTTCCCAGACGTCCGTCACAGCCCTGTCAATGAAATATTCTTCGGGATCCAGTTCATGGGAGGAATCGTGATCCATGGAGTAGCGGCCACCGCTTGCAGCCTGGCCGCAGCGTTCGCGGTGCACGCCTGCGGACAGGTGAAAGTCCTGATCGGCTGGATGGATAATTTGCTAGAGGGCCGCGCGGATATGAGCTCGTCGGTGGACGACAGGATCTCGAGCATCGTTAGTCAACACGTCCGTGTACTGAAGTGTGTAAGAGACACCTTGTAGATGGTAAATACGCGGATTGTAGTGGAGCTAGACACGCCTGGGAAACGTAATGCGGAGGTTTTATTTGGAAGTTGCTTGATATTGGTTTTATTACTAATTTGGGAAACGGAATTACGACGGAACATGGGGTTTTTTAACAATAGCACTACCGGATGCCTCAAAATGAGCCATTCCGGATTTCATTTTTTACAGTTCTTCAGATAACAGATGCTTCTTTGAAAAAGTACTAGAGGAACTGATTTATGCAAACTGAATTGCAAAGTGAAGTCTCAGTAATTACGCTGTTGAGGTTTCTGCAGAACAATTTCAAAAAGGCAATTTAGCTCGGTAGTTCTAGTGTTAATGAACACTGCGAAAAACACTTTGGATATTTTATATATTTTCTTGAGTAATACGCGTTCTTTGGAATTTTGTACTTTGAGATATTCTATGAATGCATGTGATAAATGCATGTCCTGATTATCGTGTTTGAAATTTGTTTACTCGCTACTTGAAATTGTATAGGTTTCAAAGAAACTGGGGGTACGAGATTTACCTGTTTTTAGATTCACGAAGTGCGATGAGGACTGACGATAGATTTTTCTAGTTCAATTTGCCTGATCGATGCATGAAGTTTTAATGTTGTTTTGCATTGCAGTACGGGAAGTCGGAATCTACTGTCTTTACGATTATAGGTTCTTATCGGTCACGGAGGAAGCTCTGCAATCGATATCTTTTGTAGAATTCACAGGATGCACCTTGAATCTATGTCTCCTGGGATATCACGTTATAAAGGTACGCGGTTTTGCGTCGAAACACGCGCATACCTTATATAATAATATTTATACATTATTAACAGATTTATAGATCATAGAACATAACCAGCAACAAAGAAATTTCATTTTTTTAGGAATGGGACCCGAATGATATCACTGAATCTCTGACGTTCTTCATACTGCTTATATCTCTCACCTTCAACATCTTCATATTTTGTTACATAGGAGAACTTGTCGCTAAATATGTAAGCCTCGAAACCACGTGCACGTCGCTGTATAAACACAGAGAACACAAACATGTTAGACATTCGCATCATAAAAGAATAAAGGTTACATGACGCTGGACTGAATGAAGCGAAACAGAAAACTTTGTTGTTGCAGTGCAGTAAGATCGGCGAAGTTGCGTACATGATTGATTGGTACAAACTACAGGGTAGCAGAAAGCGTTCCGTCGTTCTGATGATCGCGATGGCTAATACCGAGACGAGACTCACGGCGGGTAATATGGTTGAACTGTCTCTAAGCACATTCGGTGACGTACGTATTGAACACATCACTGCAATTATTAAACTGACAGATCTTTATGAAAATTCGAATTGTTTACTCCATGCCTGATTAGAAAAATAGAATTAATATGGAAATTGATTCTACTCGATAAATTCGCATTAGAAAAAGCAATTCACTTTAGATGTTCCATATATTTATCGTATCGCGTGCATTGAATGCCATTTCGTATTTTCAAGTTTATCGTAAATGCATACAGATCTACAGTTTGACAACTACATTATCTAGCGATGCAAGGAATAAACATGAATCTTCCAATCAAACAGGTGGTCAAAACGGCTGTCGGATTTTTGAACATGTTGCTAGCGGTATCATAAGTTTTCTGAAGTATTTATCGTAAATACAGCTCTGTTACTCAAGTCCCGAGACGTGACTTGTATGGTGATGCACTTTGTAATGTATATTGTACAAAAACATTATTTCGTTACCTTACTGCGAGACGTGAATTTAACTAATGTATTGGTATTCATATTAATATATGACGATTAATGTTTCTTGGACGAGCTCCTTTAATAAAGAAGCTTCTATTTTCATTTCGATTCCAAATTCTTAATCGCAAGCAGGAATCTTTAACACTAGATTTCCGAAGCCCAATTTGGTGGGTATTGAATTTTTTTAAACATTACTCCGTAATAATTTAAGTCGACTTTGATTGGTGCAATTAAGCGAACACACATTATAATTCTCCGTCCTTGAAACTCTACTTTCCACGACCTGAACAAACATGCAGTCTAGAAGCGATAGTATAAATTGTAGAAAAACGTACGTGAATCTAGCGTTAATTGTAAAACTTACAATTACAAATGTCCCCACGTTGCGGCACTGGTTCCAAAATAGCTGCCAAGTTGATCCTTCCCTTTTTCTCCTTCTAATAAAACTCTGACGTCATTTTCGAATAACTCTTGAATCATAACTCATATTACATCTTCAAACTTATGTACTCAACCGTTGCGAAGTCATCCTGCAACACAAGTTACACATTTCAATTAAAGTCTCGCGTCCGAACTCCTCTCAGTAGGGTAAGCGAACCCCCAACCTGCAAAACGTACCATCACTAATCCTCCCACGCTTGAATTTCGTCGCGTCACGCGATTCAAACTGTAAAACCGCAAAGGGACTGCTCCGCCATTCACCGGTGCCTCGAATCGTCTGACGCCGATAATCAATTCGTCGAAGCACGCCAGCCATCATCCGCTTGCCCTCGCTTATAATGCATAAACCGACCCTCCCCTGCGAATGGAGAGCAAGAAGGGTTAAGGCTGTCCGCGGAGGAACAGTTTCCCCGCAACACTGTTGCGCGTTCTGTCCCCTACCAGCCGGGATCAGGAAACGCAGGCGCAGCATCGTCTCTCACAATGTCGGCAGCCGCGTGCGCTTAGTATGAAGCGGACATTCGAGGAAAAACGATGTCGAAGCGGAAGACGATCGCCGGAAGCTGTCAGGACGACGGCTACCAGGAGTACGTGAACCTGAGCATCGAATGGAACCGGTGGATCCTGAAGCCGATGGGCGTCTGGCCGCGTTCGAGCAACATGTCGAGGCTCAGGCGATGTTTCACGCGAATGACGAACGCTCTCTGCTACTCCCTGATCACCTTCCTGTTCGTACCCTGCGGCCTCTACGTGTTCCTCGAGGTGGAGGACATCTACGACAAGCTGAAGCTGTTCGGTCCGCTGATATTCTGCGTGATGGCGTTCATGAAGTACTCCTCGCTGATAGTCCACGAGAACGAGATCCGCGAGTGCATGAGGCTGATCGAGTGGGACTGGAGGAACGCCAGGCACCGCGAGGACAGGAGGATCATGGTGGCCAACGCGACTTTCGGACGGCGTCTGGTGAAAATCTGCGCGTTCTTCATGTTCAGCGGCTTCGTGTTCTACTACATCGCGGTGCCTATCAGTGTCGGGAGGATCGCGCACGCGGGAACCAACAGGACGTTCCTTCCTTTGATGTTCCCCTTCCCGAAGCTGATCGCTAACACGCACGTCAGCCCCGCGAACGAGATCATCGTGTCGATACAGTTCGTCGCGGGCATGGTGCTGCACGTGGTCGCCGTGGGCAGCTGCAGCCTGGCTGCCGTCTTCGCCGCTCATCTCTGCGGCCAGATGGAAATACTGATATGCTGGCTGGGACACTTGGTGGACGGTCGCGACGACATGAGCAGCACCATGAACGGCAGGGTCGCGAGCATCGTGAGTCAACACGTTCGAATACTGAAGTATGTAAACGAACGCGAGCCGGCCGGGGTAATGAGTTCTGTTTCAGACGCGACAGTAAGCTGATTCCTATTGGATGAAATTTTTGTAATCCCTTTACGCGTCTACTACTTCAACGATTGGGAGCGTATTAACTCTTTCGGATGAATGTATCGGTACTGAGGTTTCAGGTCTAGAATGTAAAGTTGCAAAGTAATGTAATTATTCGGGTAATCAGTCTGCTTTCTTGTAGCGTTTAAGGGTTCGGTGTAGAATTTGGCTTTTGATTTTGGATACTTTGAGAAATGTTCGTCTGCGACGGGTTAATACGCTTTTCGATCCCAGTGCCGACCGGAAGCCAGTTAATTGATTTTTCGGTTTCCAAAGCTCATTCAGTGGTAGCCGGTTGAAATTGTATTGTTTTGAAATGAAAGAATACAGAATGACATTACGGGTATTTATTGTACTTCATTTTGAAGTTGTAGAAAATGGAACGGATACTTCAATGTCGCAGGAATACTGTGCGCATGTTAGTTAAGTTTGACTTCTGTATTCACGATTACAGATTCCTAACTCTCGTGGAAAGGACAATAACTCAAATATCTCTCGTGGAATTTTTTGGGTCCACACTGGACGTGTGCCTGCTTGGATATTACGTTATTGTGGTATGAATATGACGTTCAAGCGTAACGACCGGGATCTGTACAAGGTGTATCCAAAATTTTCATGTTAAAACGCATCGAAATTGTTAATATCTCTATTAATTGTCAACGAGAAAATAAAATCAATTTTCGTATGAATTACCTTTTCTTCGTTTACACCTCGATTTCGGATATATTCTATATACATCCGGTACATCAGCGTACACGTTTAACTTCGTGATTCTTCTATTACAGGAATGGACGTCGAAGGAAATGACGGCTACCGTGACGTACATGGTGCTACTCATATCTCTCACGTTCAATATTTTCATATTCTGTTACATAGGCGAGCTGGTCGCTGAACAAGTAAGACTTCACACGTGTCTTTGTACTTAAACGTTCGACTCGTTCCAACAAAACGATGTTCCTTCTATTAACCGCCTGAACATGAAGTGATCTACACATTGTTCGGAGCAGACACTTCATAAGGAAACTTTGTTCTTCGATGTTCCAATGTGTAAAGTAACGCGACGCGAGATTGATACGAATGAAACCAACGAATAACGTTATAACAGTGCAGAAAAGTTGGCGTGATGTCTTACATGATTGATTGGTATCGATTGCCAGAGAACGATAAGCTCAGTTTGGTCCTGATAATGGCGATGTCGAACTCCTCCATGAAACTTACTGCCGGAAGCCTCGTTCAATTATCACTGACCACGTTCAGCGACGTAAGTATCCTATAAAAAGGTATAAAAAGTGAATGTGAGGATTAAAGAGCACACGTTGGACTAACAGGTTGTTAAAACGTCAGTTGCATTCCTGAATATGCTGCGAACATTGGCTTGAGAAGCGTGAATAATGCAGCCGAAACACCTGTTGCGCCATATTGCTCCAGGAAGTGAATTATATGATGGCATACCGTCATTTGTTGGTAGTTCCACCGGAGAGATGCCTCGAAACTCGAAGGAGTTATTCCTTATTCAATTATGAAATATTTAAGAATCTTTGTGAGTAGAAAATGAAATATTTATTTTGAATATATCGAAAAATGTTTATCATCTTAGACAAGTTTCCTGCGAAATCCCTTGTCCAAGGAAATTGTTCTGTAGTTCCTTACGGCGATGATAATTATTTCCTAGCGTTCTTAAGTCAAATAACAAATTTAATTCTTAAGGTATTCGAGTGATTAAAATTTGGACGTTATTTCTACTGGACGATGCAAATTTCCGAAGTATTGTCTTCTTTCGACGTAGTATCTTACAATTGGCTCACAAATTCATTTGCAACAACTTGAAACATAATCTACCATATACTTCGATCCTACAACTTCAAGATATTCAAACCAATCCCTTATTTCACCTCGAAATACGTGACCATGCTTTTCGCAATTGCCGAGCATTAAGTAAAGTAGTTTCATAACAGAAACCATCGTTCCACGTCAACTCCAACACTCCAGAAGCAATAATTCGAAAAACTCCACCGGTTCACAAAGTTGCCCAAAGTATTTCGCACAAAATTCAGGACCTAAGTCCAATATATCCGTCGTAGCGCACTGTACGATCGCAACTGGCGTCGTCATATGTCCCTCGCGCAGCGTTCGATCCACCTCCCCTAGCGGTACCGATTGATGAGTGGCAATAATTATATCTTTAACGAATCACGATACGGTGGGTAGCTGGAAGTAAAGAAAAAAACAAAAACATAACGCATGCGCCAGCCATTGCGGTTGGGGTGGTCGGCGAGCGTGCAACTTCATCGATCACTCAACAACCAACCACCCCGTGACGACCATGGCGAACGTGCGTCGCGAGGAGTCGGTTAGCAACGTCCATCACGCTAAGGACTACAACTATACGGTGGAGGTGAACCGTTGGTTCCTGAAGCCAATTGGAGTCTGGCCGAATGGGGACGAGGCAACTAGAATCGAGAGATCGTTCTCTAAGCTGTTGAATGTCACGTGCCACTTGCTGATCACTTTCACCTTCGGTCCGTGCTTATTGTACATCATGTTCGAAGACGTCAGTTTGTACGCCAAGATGCAGGCGATAGGTCCCATGAGTCACTGGCTGATGGGCGAGCTGAATTACTGCAGCCTGTCCATGAAGACCACCGAGATCCTCCAATGCATGAGTTACGTCAAGATGGACTGGAAGACGGTCACGCGATCGAAGGACCGGCAGCTGATGCTGAAGAACGCGAGAGTCGGCCGCATGATCGCCCTTGTCGCCGCACTGTGCATGAACGTAGGCATCGTCTCCTACAACCTCGTCACGGGCTTCCAGAAAACCGTGTTCATCGAAGGGAACCAGACCTACCAAATGCTCCGGCTGCCCTGTCCGTTCTATACCAAGCTGATCGACGTCAGGCACAGCCCCATGAACGAGATCGTCTACACCATACAAATACTGTCCTCCTTCATGGTCAACTTCGTCACTGTCGGAGCTTGCGGATTGGCCGCAGTCCTTGCTACGCACGCCTGCGGCCAACTGAGCGTCGTCAGGTCGCAACTGGAGAGCCTGGTGGAGCAGGACCATGGGACCACCGCGCACAAGAAGCTGGCGGCCATCGTGGAACGGCATAGTCGAGCGTTGAAGTATTGCATTACTTTGTTTGAGGTTTGAGGAATGTTTGTGAGTTACGGGAATGGATTTTTGAGCGATGGGAAATTTGGAGGATAGGCTGTGCTGGGTTGAATTAGTATCGGTTACTTCAAAGCATTTGTTCTGAAGTGAGATTTTCTTGTTATACCATTGTGTTTGGGTTTGGTTTGTAAAAGGTGGATTAGCTAATTGGAGTTAAGTTGTTCGAATAAACGGTAAGAATTATATATTGAGAGAAATTTGTAGTGTAACGAGTAGTTTGCTTGCTTCGCTGTCGAAATATGAACGTTATTTGGAGCTTTTTTAATTCATTTACGTTGAAATAAATACTATAGAACTTACTGTTGGGCGGCGAAGTCGAAGCCGCCATTTTTACGCGTGACCGTGCAAGATGGCGCTGAACGTTTCCCGCTTCGCGGACATATTAGTCTGAGCCGAACGTGTTTAGCTATTGCACACTGATGGTATGTAAGCAAATTTATGTTCATTGATGAAAATATTCATTTCAGTTTTGTGTCGTATATAGAGAACATTATGCATCTTATATGTCTCGTTGAGTTAACGGGGTGCACGTTGAACATGTGTATGCTTGAATACTATATGCTCACGGTACGTTCAATGTTTGGCAATATGAATACAATGAAATTGTTTGTTGCAAGATATTTTTGAAAATGAAATTTTAGCACTTGCTTTAGTTTTCTATGGTTTAAAATACTTACATATAAAATTGCACAAATATTAAAATATCGAGCAATTGTATAGCGTTTTCGCTAAAAGTTTCGATTATTTCTTTGTCTAAATGTACATTGACTTCACAGGAAAACTCGAAACAAACCTTAGCTACGTACACCATTGTTTACGCGTCTATGGTTTGTAACATTTTCATCTTTTGTTACATTGGCGAGAAGCTGACGGAACAGGTAAAAGATTGTTGATACGAAAGAGCCGAATATTTAATCTTTGCAAGTGAATGGAAACCATTTTGCCATTCGAAAAAATTTCATTCTGTCTTTTCGTGCAGTGCAGACAGGTGGGAGAGAAGGCATATATGACAGACTGGTATCGTTTACCTTACAAAACTGCCAACGGATTAGTTTTGGTGATCCTAAGGTCCGGATTGGTAACCAGACTCACCGCCGGAAAGTTGTTGCCGATGACAATTACAACGTTCGGCGACGTGAGTACGATAACAGCCATGGGAATCCGCTGTTTTTCAACTTTCAATCTGAAACACTAACATTTTCATCATTCTCGCGTTGTTTTGCAGGTGTACAAAACGTCTTTCGTGTACTTCAATATGCTTCGCACAGTTGCAATATAACTTGCGTTGTTCCAGAAAAGACATGGCATACATGCGTCTGTAAGTTCTTAATACACTACGACTAAGTGAGTATCCAGGATACTTTTAAAAATTTCTGTTGGTAGGACAATATCATGTGATCTTAATAAAACGTAATATTTAGCCTCTTCTTAATCTTGTGTAACGACAAATATGTCCAGATGTCAAATTTAAGCTCACTTACCCTCTACACAGATGTTAGAAAAATAAAATACGAGGACACTGCCAGCAGCTCGGTGTAGTTGTTCAAATTCCCAAAAGCGATCTATCGGTGTGCATTCGTCAAAAGGCCACTACATCCGAATGCGCGTCCAATATATCATCACACGAATGCACAGAGTCCCACAGTTTACCGATCAAAATACAAATGCCCAAACATCTCTCACCAAATCTTCGAACATCTTACAGTTTCAATTGCTCTCATGTGACCACATCACCGGTTAGCAAATTACCATCCTTATAAATCTCAGCCTAGCCATCAGGCGATCGCCCTACACCACACAACGTAAACGCGCTGCAAGCAGAGACCCGTTCACCGTCGCAACAAATTACACTCTGCAAACTGATCGATCAGCCGAAGAGGCAGAGCTTGATTCGCCGGATTCGCGCAAGCGTTCTCAGTTCGCTTTTGCAACCGGCGCACACCGACCACTCGTCCCGCCGCAGACCTTTGTAACTTTAGTAGCATCTGCGACTTCGATCAGCGACCACGATGGTCGGGAAATCGGTGTCGGCCGAGGCGATAAGGAGAGGTGTCAACCTGGGCGACTACAGTCTGCAGTTCTGCCGGTGGTTCATGCTGCCGATCGGCGCTTGGCCGGCGACCGCGGAGACTAGTAAACGCGAGCGTTTCTTCTCGATCGCGTTGGTCGTCCTGTGTCTCAGTCTGGTAGGGTTCACGGTGTTCTGCGGCTTTCTGAACCTCATGCTGTCGGACGACGACATACGGCGCAAGCTGAAGATGTTCGGCCCGTGCGTCCACTGGACCGCGGGCGGTTGCAACTTGACGTTGCTGTTGTTGCGCGGCAAGGACATCCAGATCTGCATCGACCACATAAGAACGGATTGGCGCATCGTGACCAGGGTCAAGGACCAGGAGATAATGCTGAGGAACGCTAAAATTGGCAGGTTCATCTCGGTCACCTGTGGTGTTTGGCTGCAGTTCGGTGTCCTTGGCTTCTGCGTTGTCACCTCTATGGACCCCATACCCGTGCAGGTTGGCAACGAGACCAGACTCGTTCATCCCATGCCTTGCGGCGCTTACAAGAAAATACTGAACGTCGACGAAAGCCCGACCAACGAGATCGTGCTCGCTTCGCAGTTCTTTTCTGGCGCGATCGTCAACACCGTTGCTGTAGCCGCGTACAGCGTTGCTGCGGTATTTGCAGCACACGCGTGCGGCCAGTTAGATGTTCTCATGACGTGGATCAACGAGTTCGTGAATAAAACGGAAACGACACGGAAGGTGGTGGATTACTCTGAGATCGGGATAATCGTGGAGCATCATCTACGTGTTCTGAGGTAATTTTCTTTCTTATTTTACAGGTTTCGTTTCGCGTTTGATAGATATCTTGGATTGGGAATGTGCAAATAACTTTTGATTAAGAATGTTGATCAGCTTTGATCTATGAAATATTTTCTGTATAATATCTATATTAATATGCTTTGAATTAGTCTATATCGTTGATGAACGTGTATTATGGCTGGTATAACAGTATTTTATTTACCGAACTAATATTTCTGCTACAAAATTGTATAACCTTTCTAACTATCGAATTGTGGAAATTTCATACCGATGTTAATTACAGCTTCATATCGCGTATCGAAGACATAATGCAAAGGATATGTTTTATGATATTGGGCGCGTGCACAACGGACATATGCATGCTTTGCTATTACATTCTAACGGTACGCCAATGACGCTGGGAAACGCTTACATATTAAACGCACGGTGTTCTTCATCTCACAAGCAGAATTTCATGTTTCCACTGTGGGTATCGATAATGAAACCATATCAAATTAATTCCATTGCGAATACAGTGTTCATAATATTTTCAAATTTTCTCGGTACAAAAGTGTTCCTTAATAATCTTAGGTACTGCCATTAATTCGATACTGATGATTTTTAATTTCATTTGTAAACATGGCTACAATCTCCCCAGAGCATTGCGATTGTACCGAGGAAAGGAAAACTGTTTAAAATAATTAAACAGTTTTTAAATCGGTTTATAATACATTGGTCACCATAATGGCGGCGTTCGACTGTACCGACAAATATGCAGAAAATGTATGTACTTTTAGGAATGGCCCGACCGCAATTTTCAAAAGTTGTCCATATATACCGTTATTCTAGTGGCTTTTACGTTCAATGTATTCATAATGTGTTACATCGGCGAAATACTATCGGAACAGGTAAGCGAATTCGATCACGTTTAATACGAAGGCTTCATCGAATTGATCCTCAACAGTGCTTGAAAGTTGGGGAAGTGGTGTACATGACTAACTGGTATCACTTACCCGACAAAACAGTTCTCGATCTGATACTGATCATTAAAAGGTCGAGCGTGACGATCAAACTTACCGCCGGGAAGATTATCTACACGTCCATTTCCACGTTCGGCAGTGTAAGTACCGATTTATCGCCAACGGAAATAGAAATCCCCCGATTCTACTTAAACTTTTCGTTTCAGGTGATGAAAACTGCATTCGCTTACGTGAACTTTCTACGGAGGACAGCGTGATGTGAATAACGTTCGAGCAACACTCACACTATCTATAAATTTGTAGCTTTTTGCCAGGATTTGTATGATTTATTTCAAATAGCAGGATTCGAGAGCAGTACGGTATTCCTTTCGTGCTATCACATCACTTGTTGCACATAATACACACACAGAAAGCTGCCAGGGCAATTTGCGATTATTTCATTGGTTTTATATTTGCACGACCTATACGAAGAGGGATTCTAATGAATGAACGATAAATTACGTTACACGAGAGTGAGCAGCGTGATTTCAAGCCGGGTATGATGCACGATATATATATAGTGTACGATATATTATAGTACTTCTAAGTTTCGTCGTTACTTTTTATAAATATTCTATGTTTGCAATAAATAACCGATCAATTTATATTGACCGTGACTTCAGACACCCATAAATTCACGTACTCGTGTACTAGCAGGTATGAACTGATATTCTGTACATGAAATACGAAATTTGGATGGTTTGCAAACATCAAGAACTTCCGAATTTAAATATGCCATGCGCGTTCATTAATCTATAATAATTACCGCAGAACGAGTGTAATTAAATGGGTTTTAACAAACACGAAATTATAGTGCCTCAAAGAAAATATCACATTTCCTTATAAACATTGGAAGCTTTGAAGAATTTCATAACCATAAATATCTCTCAACTTTTACACACTTACGATGATTTCCCCCGTAAGAAACGCACCAACGATTCTTCTCTTTCTGGGCCGCATGGCGTTTGTCATCCAGTGATCAGCAACTCAATAAATCCCTCTTCAGCCAATAACTCAATCCTAAGGGCGAACGCGACAATTGCACCGAAGACACCAAGCGCAGAGCCGTAGTCTGCCAATTATTACCAATGACAATTACACCGTTCGGCCACGTGAGTACTATAACAGTCATGGGAATCCGTTGTTTTTCAAATGTAAATCTGAAACACTATTATTTTCATCATTCTCTCGATGTTTTCCAGGTGTACAAAACGTCTTTCGTGTACTTCAATATGCTTCGCACAGTTGCAATATAACTTGCATTGTTCCAGAAAAGACATGGCATACATGCATTTGTAAGTTCTTAATACACTACGACTAAGTGAGTATCCAGGATACTTTTAAAAATTTCTGTTGGTAGGACAATATCATGTGATCTTAATAAAACGTAATATTTAGCCTCCTTTTAATCTTGTGTAACGACAAATATATGCAGATGTCAAATTTAAGCTCACTTACCCTCTATACAGATGTTAGAAAAGTAAAACACAAGGACACTGCCAGCAGCACATTCAAAAAAACGATCTTCAGATGTATATTCGTTAAAAGGCCAGTTCGTTCAAATACGCGTCCAATGTAACATCACACGAATCCACAGAGTCCCACAGTTTACCGATCAAAATACAAATACCCAAACATCTCTCACCAAATCTTCAAACATCTTACAGTTTCAATTGCTCTCATGTGGCCACATCACCGGTTAGCAAATTACCATCCTTATAAATCTCAGCCTAGCCATCAGGCGATCGCCCTACACCACACAACGTAAACGCGCTGCAAGCAGAGACCCGTTCACCCTCGCAACAAATTACACTCTGCAAAGTGATCGATCAACCGAAGAGGCAGAGCTTGATTCGTCGGATTCGCGCAAGCGTTCTCAGTTCGCATTTGCAACCGGCGCACACCGACCATTCGTCCCGCCGCCGACCTGTGCAACTTTAGTAGCATCTCCGACATCGGTCAGCAACCACGATGGTCGGGAAATCGGTGTCGGCCGAGGCGATAAGGAGAGGTGTCAACTTAAGCGACTACAGTCTGCAGTTCTGTCGGTGGTTCCTGCTGCCGATCGGCGCTTGGCCGGCGTCCGCGGCGGCCAGCAAACGCGAGCGTTTTTACTCGCTCCTGTTGGTCGTCCTGTCTTTCAGTCTGGTAGGGTTCACGGTGTTCTGCAGCCTGCTGAACATGATGCTGTCGGACGACAGCATACGACTCAAGCTGAAGACGTTCGGCCCGTTCGTCCACTGGACCGTGGGCGGTTGCAACTTGATGTTGCTGTTGTCGCGCGGCAAGGACATCCAGCTCTGCATCGACCACATGAGAACGGACTGGCGCACTGTGAACAGGGTCAAGGACCAGGAGATCATGCTGAGGAACGCCAAAATTGGCAGGTTCATCTCGGTTACCTGTGCTGTCTGGCTGCAGGGCGGTGTCCTTGGCTTCTGCGCTGTCACCGCTCTGAGCACCGTGGCCGTGCAGGTCGGCAACGAGACCAGACTCGTTCATCCCATGCCCTGTTCCGTTTACAAGAAAATGCTCAACGTCGACGAAAGCCCCACCAACGAGATCGTGCTCGTCTCGCAGTTCCTTTCCGGCGCTGTGGTTAACACCGTTTCTGTAGGGGTGTACAGCATGGCCGCGGTGTTCGCAGCACACGCGTGCGGTCAGTTGGATGTTATCATGACGTGGATCGCGGAGTTTGTGAATAAAACGGAAAAGATACGGAAGGTGGTGCGTTACTCCGAGATCGGGATAATCGTGAAGCATCATCTACGTACTCTGAGGTAAGTTCCTTCTGAGATTGAACGTTTGTATCTGGAGCAGAAAGTTGCGAACGAAGGATTGAATTGTTGAAACAGCTCTTGTGTTCAATATTTAAGAGTTTCATGTATGAACCATCTTCCGCTGCTGAATATCTTAGGAAATTCGTTATTTGCAATGGGTTAATGAGCTTCGATCTATGAAATATATTCTTTATAATAACCATGTTAATACGCTTTATATTAATTTATATCGTCGATGAAAGTGTATTATGGCCGATACAAGAGTGTTTTATTTATCGAACTGATATTCGAATTTGTCTTTACTTGTGAACATTTTATGCTGATGTTAATTACAGCTTCATATCGCATATCGAAGAGATAATGCAATGGATATGTTTTATGATATTGGCCGCGTGCACAACGGACATATGCATGCTTTGCTATTACATTCTTACGGTACGCCAATGACGCTGGGAAACGCTTACATACTAAACGCACGGTGTACTTCATCTCACAAGCAGAATTTCATGTTTCCACTGTGGGTATCGATAATGAAACCATATCAAATCAATTCCATTGCGAATACAGTGTTCATAATATTTTCAAATTTTCTCGGTACAAAAGTTTTCCTTGATAATCTCATGTACTGCCATTAATTCGGTAGTGATGATTTTTAATTTCAATTGTAAACATGGCTATAATCTCCCCAGATTCTTGCAATTGTACCGAGGAAAGGAAAACTGTTTAAAATGAATAAACAGTTTCCAAATCATTTAATAATACACTGGTCACCATAATGGCGACTGTATCGACAAATATGCAGAATATGTTTGTACTTTTAGGAATGGACCGAACACAATATTCAAAATTTGTCCACATATATCGTTATTCTACTGGCTTATACATTCAATGTATTCGTAATGTGCTATATCGGTGATATACTGTCGGAACAGGTAAGCGAATCCGATCACGCTTAAGGCGTCGGCTTCATCGAATTGATTCTCAACAGTGCTTGAAAGTCGGGGAAGTGGTGTACATGACTAACTGGTATTACTTACCTGACAAAACAGTTCTCGATCTGATACTGATCATTAAAAGGTCGAGCGTGACGATCAAAATTACCGCCGGGAAGATTATTGAAATGTCCATTTCCACGTTCGGCAGTGTAAGTACCGATTTATCGCCAACGGAAATAGAATTCCCTCGATTCTACTAAAACTTTTCGTTTCAGGTGATGAAAACTGCATTCGCTTATGTGAACTTTCTGCGGCAGACCACGTGATGTGAATAACGCTCGAGCAACACTCATAGTACCTATAAATTTGTAGACATTCTGCTAGAACTTATGCGATTCCTTTCAAATTCGGGAGAAGTAACACACATAATACACGCACAGAAAGCTGCCAGTGCAATTTCCAATTATTTCATTGGTTTTATATTTGCACGACCTAAACAAAGAGAAATTGTACTTTTTATAAATATTCTACGTTTGCAATAAATGATCGATCAAATTATATTGACCGTTACTTCAGGCAGCCAGAAATTCACTCATACACTAGCACGTATGAACTGATTCAGTACTGAAATTTTACTAATTATTTCATAGAAACATAGTAAAATTCAGTACATGAAACACGAAATTTCAAGCGTTTGCAAACATTAAGAACTTTCGCGCTTAAGTATGCCATGTGCGTTCATTAATCTACAATAACGACCGTAAATCGAGTGCAATTAAACAGGTTTTAACAAACACGAGGTTAAAGTGCCTCAAAGAAAACACATTTCCTTACAAACACAAGAAGCTTTGAAATATCTCATAACCACAAATATCTCCCAACTTCACGCACTTACGATTCACGCGTACGAGACGCACCAATGATTCAATTCTTCCGCATGATCTTCGTCAACCAGTGATCAGCAACTCAACGAATCCCTTCTGAACCAGTAACCAGTAACTCAGCACATCCCTCTTTAGCCAATAACTCAACTCGAATGTCGAACGCGACGAATGCACCGAAGTCACCAGTCAGCCAAGCGCACAGCCGCAGTCTGCCAAACATGTTAGCACCGTCCGCTGCAACAAGTTGCACTGACTACGCGAATCGATCGGCGAACAGCCGCGGCGGTTCCCGAAATCACCGCGCAAGCGTTGAGCTACACGGTTCATCGACTCGTCAGTTTTTTAAAACACGCGACTCAGTTGCTGGCTGGTCTTTGATGAGCGACCATGACGTTCGAGAAAACCACGATCGAGTTGGACAATCCGAGCGATTACAGTCTACAGTTGAACAGATGGTACCTGAAACCGATCGGTGCCTGGCCGGCGTCGTCGTCTAGCTCCAGGCTCGAGCATATCGTGTCGATAGTGTTGATCGTGATCAGTTACTTCGCCATATCTTTCACCGTGATCCCGTGCATAATGCACATTGTCCTCGAGGACGAGGACACTCAGAAGAAGCTGAGAGGGCTGGGACCGCTGAGCCATTGGCTGGTCGGCGGTATCAATTACACGACGCTGCTGGTGCGCAGCAAGCAGATACGCCGCTGCGTGGAACACCTGCAGGTCAACTCGTAGATTAACCCTTTGTTTCATGATTTCTTTCACAACCGTGCTTAATCGCACTACTTTGTCGTTAACACTTTGTGTCTACGTTTACTTTAAATGTCGGAGATCGATAATGGACGAGTAATATTCCATTTAACATGTTCTTTGCTACTCTCGTGTTTAGTGCGCGTCGCGACGCTCGTGTTTAACTCGCTGGTTTCCATGATTTCTTTCTATAGTCGCAGAACGCAATTTGACACATGATATTTTAGAAACAACAATTTCGAAACATGAAAGTTTCGAAAAGTTGACGAAACGTTCGTGATTTTTCTTAGTGTATCTACTTCATCAGTTGCAGCGGAAACGAAAGTTTAATCAGTATTATCCATTAGTTTCCTTCAGACATGTTTCATTACTAAATATCCCATCTTTCTCCCTGGGACCAACGTCGGAGGGTTAATCTACAAGTTCACCACCCGCAGGTCGACTGGCAGATCGTGTCTAGGGTGAAGTATCAAGAGATGATGCTGAAGAACGCGAGGCTCGGCCGATACGTGTGCATCTTCTGCGCAGCGTTCATGCAGGGCGGCGTGCTCGGCTACTGTTTGGTCACCGCGCTGTCCACGGAGCTCGTGGAGTCCGAGAATGGGACCAGGGTCGTGCACATATTGCCCTGCGTGTTCTACAAGAAGGTACTGAACACAGACACCAGCCCCACGAACGAGCTCGTGCTCGCGTCGCAATTTCTGTCTGGGTTTATCGTCAACTCCAGCGCCGTCGGAGCGTTCAGCCTGGCCGCGGTCTTCGCGGCGCACGCTTACGGCCAGCTGGACATCGTAATGATAAACATCACCGAGTTGGTGAATAGGTACGAAGAGAGAAACACCAGGATCTACGTCAGCGAGATTAGAATGGCCGTGGCGAGCCACATGAGGGCTCTAAGGTAATGGGTTCGTTCTTGTAATCGAGATCATCGTGTCCGTTACCATTTACTTGTTTTATAGTGTTCTTTCTCTTTCTCACTTTTGAGCCACAAGCTGGCTCGACTAATGCGAGATTTCTATGGTACGCGCATCTCATTTCATCGCACTTCGTTTCACTTGCGTTCTTTGTCGCGCGATTTAGGTCGAAAGAGGCGAACAGTAAAGTATCGACTGCGCGCGGTAGAGAGGGATTTTGTCAGATCGATTTGATTTGAATAAACAGGTGATCTTGCAGATGATATTTTATTAATTGCAGTCTCATATCGTATATCGACGACATGATGAGCCGGATATGTTTCTCGGAATTGTTCCACTGTACCATCGGTGTATGCTTCCTTGGATATTATATACTTACGGTACGCGAATGATATTACAAGCACACGAAATAGATGATAATTAACGTTTTTGCCAGGCGAATCTGTTAACGTGCCCGCGATCTAGATTCCTAGCGAAATGTACGTACATCATTTTAGGTACGTAATCATTGAACATTTGTTACCTCGTACAGATTATAAGAATTTGAATAATGTTGATATTTGTATTAATATATTACAGTCTTTAGTATGGAAGATGAATTTTTATGTTATTTTCATTTTTAAGAAGTAGCGTCGAAGAATAATATCTTAATGGGATAATCTCTAACCAAAAACCGATATGGCGGTGAACGTTTTGTCTAATTACAGCTATAACATGACTTTCAGGTTTAAACAGAATCGAAATATTTATGAAAAGAACGGTTTATATACATTTATTTCATAACTTCTCTAGATATATACATAACTGTCGTACTTACTCGAGGCGTCGAGCGTCACTACCTTACCACGCATTGAAATCACCGACGCGAAGTTCGCGCGGATCACGTTCGCGACTGATTACGAAAGTCTACTATTTAAATCCCTTTGTTTCACACACGGAGGAACCGTGTTAGAACCAAAGCTGCATTTTTCATTAATTTTACATGTATAACAACACGAGAGAAATCTACAAAGAATTATCTTAGAAGAAGCTATTCATAACTGTATCGTATCGACAACTTGTGTATTCTCTGTCGACTGCTTGAAAAGATGAGAGTGTTGTTCTTTTAGGAATGGAGCGATCACGATTTTCAAAATCTGGCCACCTACTTCATGATACTGTGTTCGATGACGTTCAACATATTCGTACTCTGTTATATCGGTGAAATACTGACGGAACAGGTAACGAAGGCACGCTCTGGCGCAATCGAGTAAGACCAAGAGATTCACCGAGTGCATTCCCAACAGTGCAAGAAAGTCGGCGAGACGGTGTACATGACAGACTGGCATTGCTTACCTTATAAATACAGCCACGACCTGTTAATGATCATCTCGAGGTCGACCGTGATGATGAAAATCACCGCCGGCAAAATGGTTCACATGTCCATTTACACGTTCGGCCAAGTGAGTATCTCTGAATTGAACTTCGCGTCGGAATCGAACGGCGGCGATCACTGTTCTCGATGAATCCGTATCGTTTCAGGTAATGAAATCTTCCTTCGCGTACTTGAATTTGTTGCGGCAAACCACGTAACACGCGAACTCGCGTTAAATCGTTGTTGGTACCACGTGTGCAGACTTCCGGATAAATTTACGTAGATCCTGAAATAGAATTACCAATGTATCGCTGTACTAATGTACTAATGTACCGATATACCGATGTACCTACTAATGTACTAATGTACTAATATGCCGGTGTACATTAGTTGGTACTAATATACCATATACATTAACAGGTGCTATTGTACCAACGTACTAATGTAGTTCCACGTGGAATACATTCTTTAAAGCATTATACACGAACATGCTGTTTTACTTTATTCTTGCATGGAGGTAAGTAAGTTCTGTTTACAAATCTTCTCAACAGATTTCATATGGTTGTGAATTTTGACAATTCTAAATCTACAATATTCAAATGCTATGTCATCCAACTATGCGAATACCCTTGGATATGCGTTTTAGAGAGGGACAGAGAGAGTTGTAACGAAGAGAATATATCTCTAATAATTAGTTTATTCTGTAATAAAATGCACTCCGTAAAACTACCAGGGGATTTCTTCGTAGATAATCAGAACAAAAATTCCTACAATACCTATTACGTATAATTACGTAATTGTCAAACCACAGAATCGCAATATTTTTTATCCTACAAAAACAAGGGAAGATAGGTAAAATTATACTAACACGTAAACAGAATTTCCTCTGTCTGATTTTCTAAAGCCCTCCAATAGAGACCCCAAAAGAGAACAAGAATATTTCGAAATTAGCACAAAATGGCACGCAAAAAAATTCTTTTCCACTTCACAAAATGAATATCATCCGAACCAGAACATTCACGCAATCCATTCTTTTCCTACCTACCTTCTATACCTCGAGCTCTTCACAAACGAATGAACAGGTCCCAAGAGCCCGACCCGCGTTTACCCTATCCAGTTCCAGCGATACGATTCTACTCGATGTCCCCTCTCACGCGATCGCGAAAAAAATACAACCGACGAACAGAAAAAAATACAAGTTCTCGGAATTGCGATTAAAGTTTCAAAGGCACGACCTTTGCATCGAGCATCGCGCGGTGGCAAACTTTAATTCATCATGCCACAATGATCGAGGGTCAAAGTGGTGAGCACATGCGCGACCCCGACGGTTCGTCAATCAATGTAACGCATTATTCAGGGTTCGTCTGTCAGTTGTGCGTGCAACCAGCGCAATGATTGCACCAGCGGACATGACTGAGCTGGAGGAGATCGATTGGATGTACAGCGTCCAGATAAACCGTTGGCTGATGAGGCCGATCGGTGTCTGGCCGATTTCTTTATGCCTCGGCATCGTGGAGAAACTCAGCACGGTGACGCTGGCTTTAATCAGTACCTTTCTAATAGGATTTCTCCTCGTCCCGTGCGCGCTGTGCACCATCCTCGATAAAACCGGCGACCTGGACGCTAAGATCAAGATGATCGGCCCGCTCAGCTTCTGCGTGATGGCCGCCGTCAAGTACTACATCCTCGTGTCTCGCAGCGGCAAGATCAGCAGCTGCATATGGACCATCAGGTCCGACTGGGCGCAATGCGCCGCGGGGATAATGAACGAGAGCAAAGAGATCATGATCGAGAGCGCGAAGTTCGGCAGATCGCTGGCTGTGTTCTGCGCCGCGTTCATGTACTCCGGGGGGTTTTTCTATACCACCGTGATGCCATTAGCTTCTAAGAGGACGGAGATCATCGACAACGAGACGGTTAGGTCCCAAGCTTTCCCGATCTACCGCGGCCTCCTCGATCCTAGGACCAGCCCGTCGTTCGAGATCGTGCAACTGATGCAGTGCTTGGCTGGGTTCGTCATATACTCCGTCACCGTCGGCGCCTGCAGTCTGGCTGCGGTGTTCGTCACCCACGCCTGCGGCCAGTTCAAGATCCTGACGGCGAAGCTCGACCGATTCGTGAACAACTCGCTGGAGAAGGTTAACGCGAAGATCAGGGAGGAAAGTTTAGGGGATATCGTTGAGCATCATTTGAAGATACTACGGTAAATTTTGGAATTCTTTTTGCTAACGTGGAAATGATGATGTTGGGATGTCTGGGGTTGCTCGTTGAGTTCGCGGTTGCCGCCGTGAGATTATTGTGGCAGCGTTGATGCTCTGGTGGAAGATTGAAGGGTGCTTTGTGGGATGGAGTAGAGATGATTGTGGTTAATGGGTATACACGCGAAGCTGGTGCGATCGTTTGAATAAGCTGATTTCCTCCGTGCAGCGCAGACAGACAAACTTGAGGAATTTTTAGTTTTATACAGCAGGTTGAAGAACTTCTGAACGAGGTGTGCTTCGTGGAACTCATTGGATGCACGCTGAACATATGCTTCTTAGGGTATTATTTGCTGACGGTGAGATTATGAGTTATGCTGAGAGTGGTACAATAAAGTGAGAAATTTTGAAAATGCTATCATAATTCATTGCTAAAACAGCAATATGTTTATACGTATATTTGTATATATTTCTGTGGATATTAATGTGTCTCGAATGAATGATCAAAATGTTCCACTTTACTGGAAACTCCTTCGCCACTAACATTACGTTCAATCGTATTAACCTTGAAACTACGTCAGTCTTCTAGGAATGGGAGCAAAGCGATGCTATCGGGACACTGACCTATTGCACGTTATTAATATCGTTTACATTCAATATTTTTATACTGTGCTACATCGGCGAAATTCTCTCCGAAGAGGTATATGCTTCAGTGTAGTAGCAGTTAACACTGGAACTACCGTAGTTAAAATGATCGGTTTTCATATTTCTATTCTGTAATTTCTGAAAGCATAAAAGAGTTAAATGCCTAAGGCCGTTCTCAAAGTTAATAATTTTTAAACGGTTTAAGGAATGTCAGTGAAAATGAAAAAATATGTATCCTTACAATTTTTATCAGAATTACGAAGTAATTGTATCGAATGTTCGGTAGTTCCAGTGTTAATCTCGCCTGAGGTGGTACATGAAATATCAATGTCTTTTTTTCAGTGCATAAAACTCGGCTTGGCAGCTTACATGATCGACTGGTACCGTTTACCTGGAAAGGACGCTCTCGGTTTGATACTGATATTCGCCATATCCAACAGTTCCATAAAATTGACTGCTGGAAAGCTCGCTGAGCTGTCGTTGGCCAGTTTTTGCAGCGTAAGTAGGCATCGCGTTATTCTACGGTTTCTTCTTCGTTCGTTGATTGAGGTTGAATACATTTCAGGTGCTAAAATCGGCTCTGGCTTACTTGAGCTTGCTTCGTACGCTCACTACATAAATAAATGTACCATTCGTTTAATCTGGAAATAAATATATTTTGAAGAATGGTTTTTCTGCAACAATCGAGGTTCAATTTAATAGATTATATAATATGTATATATATACCTGAACAAGTACAGGACAGGGAATAAGAATAGGCATTTGAAAAATTACTAGACATTAGTAGAATGTAAGTATACACATATTAAGAATTTTTGATAACGAGAAACTTATTGCCAAACACATATCGTGATTTTCCAAAAGTACAGAAATAAAATAGTAGCAGAATTGAATACTAATCTAAATACTAAGGCTATAATTACAAAAAGATTGAAAGCAAACGTGAAAAACAAGTGCTCACCACTATAACTCGCGTTCCAAGAAAAAGACAATAGTCCCGCCAACAGACTGTCAGACAGTTTCAAAAATGAATACCAGCATAGAACAGTACTTCAAAGAAGTTTTCGCCAACTCTTGCATTCAGGAAAAAAACAGTCTATAACCCGCCGTAAACTTTGTCTAACCCCTTGTCGCTGTAACATCCCCCGCTTGATCATTTAGTATTCTCAGAGCCTATAGACCGCGTGATTTTTAATTTATTCTGAACGGAGGGTCACAGGACTCTTGTTCATAAACTTCTATAAATTCTTCAGTTATCATCAACATTTACTAACAATAGTTCACGCCTTTCACCACTTCGTCAGAATTACATTCTTCCTATACAACTATACAAGCAAACAAAAAGGAAAAAGGAACCGAAAAATCTCTTCCATCTAATTAACAGCACTAACCCGTAATTTCTATTAATAAATTACCTCTTTCAGACACTCAAGCTTGATTAATCGTAGCAACAAACCAACCATTTACCCTTTTCTATTCGTCCTCTCGTCCCCGACTGTCTACAATACAGCAACTTCAATAACTTCCACCTTACGAGAGAATGGAAACCCATATCTATTATTCCTCGTGCATTATTGGTCTCCCCCTTTGAAACTCGATTCACAGCGCAAACACGCGATTTGTCAAAAAAAATTCAATGTTACTTTGTGCGCGCTTGCGTTCTGACGATACCAATGCCAGCTTCGAATAGCGGCGCGTTCAGTCTGCGACGTGCGCCTATATGGTCACCATGTACGATCGAACAGCCAGCGTAGAGGGGAGCTACCCGAAAAACTACAATCATGAGGACGATCTGAAATACACACTGGAGATGTGCCAGTGGCTGCTGAAGCCGCTCGGCGTGTGGACCCTGATTTACCGGCGCGTTAGCAAACTGGGGCGAGTTGCCTCGATCGTGATGCTGTTCCTTTGCTCCTCGTGTTTCCTATTCGTCATCGTACCGTCGTTCAACAATATTTTCTTCGTGGAGAAGAACGTGGCGAATAAAGTGAAGCTGTTCGGTCCCGCCGGTTTCTGCGTGTTCTCCACGGTAAAATACTGTTATCTGGGAGCGAGGGGCAAGATCTTGGGTCAATGCATCGAGCACGTGGAGCAGGATTGGAGGATGGTGCAACACCAGGACTACCGAGCCATCATGCTGAAACAGGCGGGCATCAGTAGACGCCTGATCGTCGTATGCGTGGTTTTCCTTTACACCGGTGGCATGTCCTATCACACGGTGTTGCAGTTCCTGTCGAAAAAGACGGTCAAGCAGAACGTTACCGTGAGACCGCTCGCTTATCCTGCCTTCGAGTTCCTCGACCCTCAGTCCACTCCCGCGTACGAGATCATCTTCGTTCTCCACTGCATTTCAGCGATGATGATGTACACCGCCACGTCGGCAGCGTACAGTCTGGCCGCGACCTTCGTCATGCATATCTGCGGGCAGATCCAGATACAGATCATACGATTGGAGAACTTGATCGACGAAAGTCGGGGGAGGAATAACTTTCACGAGCGTATGGCGATCATTGTTCGGGATCACGTCAAGGTGCTCAGGTAAAGTGATGGGGTGGCTTGGAAGTGGTGTGCTGGTGGAAACCAAACTTTGGTAAATCGTAATGTAAGAAGGTTATGGAAAAAGGACAGTTCAGCTGTGCTTATTGGAGAAGGTAGGAAGATGTAGATCGGTAACAACCCTTTCTATGTAAATGTTAAACTTATATTGTCCTGGACAAAATGAAATCATGGGTAGATCCAGAAAGGCTGAAAGGAAATGATGAAAGGGGTACGGAAATGAGTAAAGAAAAATGGTATTTTGAACATTTCGGGGATACTGACCTGGTGGACTGAATTTATGAATGCTTAAAACTCTTGTGCTAATGCAATATGCAGTATCCCTTCCAGCATCGTCCTTTACGGACCCCTTTATACCTGTGATTGCGTGCAGTGCACGCCGGTTGGGTTTGTACACCGAGGTTACCTGGTTCCATTTGGAAACACATTTTTAAAGACAACGAATTTAATGAGACGTTGCCAGTCATTTAAAATCATTCTGTTAATGTGTATGTATTTTGATTTCTATGTAATCTGGTACTATCATGTCTTTTGTATCGAATATTCTAGGTTTTCTAAGAACGTCGACGAAGGTTTGCGCGAGATATGCTTGACAGAGATCGCGGACTCAACGTTGTCCATGAGTCTGCTTGAATACTATTGCATGACGGTAAAAGATTGTCCATCAGTATATCATTAGAACCGCATGTTATACTTGTAATATCATTTACTGTTACTGCTCTGCTTTCAGGAGTGGCAGAATAACGACACGGTTGCGATAGCCACGTATTTTATGTTGTTGACCTCCTTCACTTTCATTCTATTCATTTATTGTTACGTCGGTGAGCTCCTGTCCGAACAGGTATTTATCAACAATATCCATCCATTAGGTGCACTCATTACATATTTACCGGAATCAGTTTCTGAAAAAAAGTGTCGAGAATTTCATTCTGTGTCGTTTGTGAAATGAAAAAATGAATGGATAGTTCTCCGATAGTAAGTTTACATATCCCAAGTTAAAAATTTAAAGTATCATGGTTTTGGTAAATGAGATTAATTTCAAATAATACCGAGATGATGCTTCGTCAGACTATACCATTATTGTTTCTTAGAATGTGTACTTTTGTTGAATGTTTTAATGTTTTATTAGTGCAGTCAAATTGGCCGAGTTTCCTACAATATTCATTGGTACAATTTATCAGCGAGGGAGGCCTATAATTTCGTCCTACTGGATGCCATATCACTTTATCCGCCTAAACTAACCGCTGGAAAAATTATTGAACTCTCTATGAACACGTTCGGCATTGTAGGTGATTTCATTGATGTTTTTCATGTTTTTTTTTAAATTACATATTTCCAATGTGCAGCGGATTTTTAAAGGTATGTTGTCTTTCAGGTGGTGAAGACATCTGTGGTGTACTTGAACTTACTTCGAACGGTTACTTAGTAATATACTGTATAATCATTCTCATTGTTACTGTTATCTGATTGCCATGTTACGATCAAATGAATATTTTTTCAGATTTTCTACGATACTTATTGACAGAACGCCTTTAGTGGAACATATTCACTCGGATGGAATGTTTCCACCAAGCAGGTTTGTAAATTAGGTAGAAGGAAGAACTATGCCTGAATTAGAATGTTTGATCAGGACAACAGCTCGAAAATACTATTCATAAAAGAACCGGTTTGTTTAAATAAAACTTTAATAAAAGTTTCAAAATTCGTACATTTTTTCTCTAAGGAATGGAAACAAAAAGTACTACTAACGAATAATAAAGGATAATGTACTAGCTCTATGAAATCTTTACTAACCTTGACCAGTCACACAATTGCGGTTGATACAATTTGGTTAGCACAAGTAAAGCACAGGACAAAAAACAATCTAAACAAACTGTGCCCTCCTCTTGATAATAACCATTTGTAATTTCAGCATGCACCTTCATCTGTCTTACCCAAGCTTGATTTACCGTAGTTGTAAATCTACAGATACGCATGTCTATCTTCCCTTCGTCCTGGACTCCCGACGCAAACTCGAGCCCCTAGAAAGAACGAACGTACTTATCTATTATTGACCTCCCCCTTTAGAGCCCGATTTATAGCGTGAACACGCGATTCGTCAAAGAAAGTTTTATCGCTTCCCTCTACACAACACCAGACGCAAACCCTCCCCGCCGGCCAATACAATGCTACCTTACGTGCGCTTGCGTTCTGACAATACCAATGCCAGCTTCGAACATCGGCGCGTTCAGTCTGCGACGCGCATCTATATGGTCACCATGTACGATCGAACATCCAGCGTAAAGACGAGCTACCCGAAAAACTACAATCATGAGGACGATCTGAAATACACACTGGAGATGTGCCAGTGGCTGCTGAAGCCGCTCGGCGTGTGGACTCTGATCTACCATCGCGTCAGCAAATTGGGGAGAGCTGCCTCGATCGTGATGCTGTTCCTTTGCTTCTCGTGTTTCCTATTCGTCATCATACCGTCGTTCAACAATATATTCTTCGTTGAGAAGAATGTGGCAAATAAAGTGAAGGTGTTCGGTCCGGCCGTTTTCTGCGTGTTCTCCACTGTGAAATACTGTTATCTGGGAGCTAGGGGCAAGATCTTGGGTCAATGCATCGAGCACGTGGAGCAGGATTGGAGGATGGTGCAGCACCAGGATTACCGAGCCATCATGCTGAAACAAGCGAGCATCAGCAGACGCCTGATCGTCGTATGCGTGGTTTTCCTTTACACCGGGGGCATGTCCTATCACACGGTGTTGCAGTTCCTGTCGAAAAAGACGGTCAAGCTGAACGTTACCGTGCGACCGCTCGCTTATCCTGCCTTCGAGTTCCTCGACCCGCAGTCCACTCCCGCGTACGAGATCATCTTCGTTCTCCACTGCATTTCAGCGATGATGATGTACACCGCCACGTCGGCAGCGTACAGTCTGGCCGCGACCTTCGTCATGCATATCTGCGGGCAGATCCAGATACAGATCATACGATTGGAGAACTTGATCGACGAAAGTCGGGAGAAGAATAACTTTCACGAGCGTATGGCGATCATTGTTCGGGATCACGTCAAGGTGCTCAGGTAAGGTGTGTGGTGGTTTGGATGTAGTGTGCTGGTGGAAATCGAACTATTGATAAATCGTAAGGTAAGAAGGTTAATGAAAAGGGGTAGTTCAGCTGTGCTTAGTGGAGAATGCAGGAAGATTTAGATTTGCAATAACCCTTTCTATGTAAATGTTACACTTATATTGTCTTGGACAAAATAAAAGCATGATTAGATCCAGAAAGGCTAAGACGACGAATTTAATGAAACGTTGCCAGTCATTCAAAACCATTCTGTTAATGTGTATGTATTCGGCTTTCTATGTCATCAGGTACTATCATGTCCTTTGTATTGAATATTCTAGGTTTTCCAAGAACGTCGACGAAGGGTTGCGCGAAATATGCTTGACAGAGATAGCAGACTCAACGTTGTCCATGTGTATGCTTGAATACTATTGCATGGCGGTAAAAGATTGTCCATCAGTATATCATTAAAACCGCATATTGTACTTGTAACATCATTTACTGTTACTGCTCTGCTTCTAGGGGTGGAAGAATAATGACACGGTTGCGATAGCCACGTATTTTATGTTGTTGACCTCCTTCACTTTCAGTATATTCATTTATTGTTACGTCGGTGAACTCCTATCCGAACAGGTATTTATCACTTAAAAAGAATGAATGAATGGCTAATTTTTCTATCACGTAATAAAAATTGATATTCTTATGGTTTTCGTAAATGTGGTTCATTTCAAATAATGTCGAGATGATGCTTCGGTCAGACTATACCATTATTGTTTCTTAGAATCTGTATTTTGTTAAACATTTTAATGTTTTATCAGTGTAGTCAAATCGGCCGAGTTTCCTACAACATTCATTGGTACAATTTATCTGCGAGGGAGGCCTATAATTTCGTCCTACTAGAAGCTATATCACTTTATCCGCCTAAACTCACCGCTGGAAAAATTATTGAACTCTCTATGAACACGTTCGGCACTGTAGGTAATTTCATGGTTGTTTTTTGTTTTTTTGAAATTTCATTTTTCCAACTTGTAGCTGATTTTATGTTGTCTTTCAGGTGGTGAAGACATCTGTAGTGTACTTGAACTTACTTCGAACGGTTGCTTGGTAATATACTGTATAATCGTTCTCATTGTTACTGTCACCTGATTGTCATTTCACGATCAAATGTATATTTTTCCAGATTTTCTACGATAACTATTGCTAGAACTATTGCTTAGTGGAACGTATTTACTCGGATGGAATGTTGCCACCAGGCAGCTTTGTAAATTATGTAGAAGGACGCAACATTCCTGAATTAGAATTTTTGACTACAAAAATAGCTCATAAATACCATTCGTAAAAGCACCGGTTTGTTTACATAAAACTTTAATAAAAGTCATTTCGATCTTCGTTCATAATTTTTGTAAGGAATGGTGATATTCATTGTATACGTGCGTGCATGCGTAATGTCTCCGAAAAGTACTACTAACCAATAATAAAGGATAGTGTACTAGTTGTATCAAATCTTCTTTACTAACCTTAATCAGTCACACAATCGCGGGTGATACAATTCGGTTTACACAAATAAACCAAAGGACAAAAGACAATCTAAACAAACTGTCCCCTCCACCTAATAACAATTTGTAATTTCAGCATGCACCTTCAGCCGTCATGCACAAGCTCGATTTACCATAGTTGTAGATCTACCGATACACATGTCCATCTTCCCTTCGTCCTGGACTCCCAATGCAAACTCGAGTCTCTGGAAAGAACGAACGTACTTATTTATTATTGATCTCCCCCTTTACAGCCCGATTCAAATCGTGAACACGCGATTCGCCAGAAAAAATCCGATCGCTTCCCTCTACACGACGCCAGACGCAAACCGTTGCAGTCGACCTATCCAATGTTACTTTGTGCGCGCTTGCGTTCTGACGACACCAATGCCAGCTTCGAACAGCAGCGCGTTCAGTCTGCGACGCGCGCCTATATGGTCACCATGTACGATCGAATAGCCAGCGTAGAGAAGAGCTACACGAAAAACTACAATCATGAGGACGATTTGAAATACACACTGGAGATGTGCCAGTGGCTGCTGAAGCCGCTCGGCGTGTGGACGCTGATCTACCACCGCGTCAGCAAATTGGGGAGAGCTGCCTCGGTCGTGATGCTGTTCCTTTGCTTATCGTGTTTCCTATTCGTCATCATACCGTCGTTCAACAATATATTCTTCGCGGAGAAGAACGTGGCGAACAAAGTGCAGCTGTTCGGTCCGGCCATTTTCTGTGTGTTCTCCACGGTGAAGTACTGTTACCTGGGAGTGAAGGGCAAGACCTTGGGTCGCTGCATCCAGCACGTGGAGCGGGATTGGAGGATGGTGCAACACCAGCACTACCGAGCCATCATGCTGAAGCAGGCGGGCATCAGCAGGCGCCTGATCACCGTATGCGCGGCTTTCCTTTATATAGGGGCCATATCCTACCTCACGTTGTTGCAGTTCTTGTCGAACGAAATGGACACGCTGAACGTTACCGCGAGATCGCTCGCTTACCCTTGCTTCGAGTTCCTCGACGTTCAGTCCAGTCCTACCTACGAGATCGTGTTCTTCCTTCACTGCCTCGCGGGGATCATCATGTGCACCGCCACGATGGCCGCGTACAGTCTGGCCGCGACCTTTGTCACGCACATCTGCGGGCAGATCCAGATACAGATCATACGACTGGAGAACTTGATCGATGAGAGTCGGGAGAAGAATAACTTTCACGAGCGTATGGCGATCATTGTTCGGGATCACGTCAAGGTGCTCAGGTAAGGTGATGGGGAGGTTTGGAACTGTGCTGGTGGAAATCAAACTTTTGACGAATAATAATGTAGGAAGGTGCTTCTCGGTTTATTTGTACGTTTGACGCGTTATTGGAGAAGGTAGGAAGATGTAAGTGTTAAGCTTATAATCTCTTGGACAAAATGAGAATATGGTTAGGTCCAAGAAGGTTAAGAGGAAATTATGAAAGGGGTACGAAATTCAGTAAAGAAAACTGGTATTATGAACATTTCTGGTGATACTGACCTAGTGGATTGAATCTATGTCTTAAGGTTGCAAATGGGTTGTCGATATATACACGATTATTGTATCGTGTAGGTCAATATCAGGTTTTCTGATATGTTATTAAAGAGAAACTTCTATGATTGCTGCGTAGGACAGTGAGTTTCTACGTGACATAGTCGCTTGATAGCAAGACAGTTATTCGTTGGTCACATGCAAGTTGGTAAAACTTGCTAAAGCAATATGCAGTATCCCTTTTAGCATCGTCCTTTACGGATCCCTTTATACCTATGGTTGCGTGCAACGCACACCTGTTGGTTTGTACATCGAGGTTACCCGGTTGCATTTGAAAACACATTTTCAAAGAGCACGAATTTAATGAAACGTTACCAGTCATTCGAAACTATTCTGTTAATGTGCATGTATTTTTCTTCCTATGTGATCAGGTACTATAATGTCCTTTGTATTGAATATGGTAGGTTTTCTAGGGACGTCGACGAAGGCTTGCGCGAGATATGCTTGACAGAGATCGCGGACTCAACGTTGTCCATGTGTATGCTTGAATACTATTGCATGCTGGTAAAAGATTGTCGATCAGTATATCGTTAAAACCGCGTATTATGCCTGTAATATCATTTACTGTTACTGATCTGCTTCCAGGGGTGGAAGAATAATGACAAGATCGCGATGGTCACGTATCTTATGTTGTTAACCTCCTTCACTTTCACTGCATTAATCTATTGTTACGTGGGTGAGCTGCTATCCGAACAGGTATTTATAAATAATATTCATGCATTAGGTGCACACATTAGATATTTGACAGAATCAGTCTGTGAAAAAAAGTGTTAAGAATTTCATTCTGTGTCGTTTGTAAAATGAGAAGAACGAATGAATAATTCTCCATGAGCAGGATTATCTATCACACATGAAAAATTTTAAATATCATGGTTTTGGTAAATGAGATTAATTTTAAATAATATCGAGATGATGCTTCGTCGGACTATGCCATTATTGTTTCTTATAATCTGTGCTTTTGTTAAACAGTTTGATATTTTGTCAGTTTAGTCAAATTGGACGAGTTTCCTACAATATTCATTGGTACAATTTATCAGCGAGGGAGGCCTATAATTTCGTCCTACTGGAAGCCATATCACTTTATCCGCCTAAACTCACGGCGGGAAAAATGATTGAACTCTCTATAAATACATTCGGCATTGTAGGTGATTTCGTGGCTAATAATGTTTCCAATGTGTAGCGGATGTTTTAAGATATATATTTTTGTAGGTGGTGAAGACATCTGTAGTGTACCTGAACTTACTTCGAACGGTTGCAACTTGGTAATATACTGTATAATCGTTCTCATTGTTACTGTTACCCGATTGTCATTTTACTATCAAATGAACATTTTTTTCAGATTTTTTACGATACCTATTGCTAGAACGCCTTTAGTGTAACATATTCACTCGGATGGAATGTTCCCATCAGGCAGTCTTGTAAATTATGTAGAATAATTACCCCTAATACTATTTATACCAGAACCGGTTTGTTTAAATAAAACTTTAATAATAGTTATTTAAAAATTCCTACATTATTTTTCTAAGTACCACTACCCAATAATGAAGGATAGTGCACTGGTTGTATGAAATCTTATTTACTAACTTTGAATAGTTACAGAATTGTAGGTGATACAATAGCTGTGCTTCTCTATTTATATATTTAATTTGACAAATATGTTACAAAATAACACAAATCTGATCGTACTTACATTCCGTATGAGAGCTGAGTAGCTTTTGGACTGTACAGATCGTTATTTTTCAGCTTCCGATACTCCTTCCTACCGATACACGTGCCCATCTTCCCTTCGTCCTGGACTGCCGACGCAAACTCGAGCCTCTGGAAAGAACGAACGTACTTATCTATTATTGACCTCCCCCTTGGCAATCCGATTTATAGCATAAACACGCGATTCGCCAGAAAAAGTTCGATCGCTTCCCTCTACACGACGCCAGACGCAAACCGTTGCAGTCGACCTATCCAATGTTACTTTGTGCGCGCTTGCGTTCTGACGATACCAATGCCAGCTTCGAACAACGGCGCGTTCAGTCTGCGACGCGCGCCTATATGGTCACCATGTACGATCGAACATCCAGCGTGAAGAGGAGCTACCCGAGAAACTACAATCATGAGGACGATCTGAAATACACGCTGGAGATGTGCCAATGGCTGCTGAAGCCGCTCGGCGTGTGGACGCTGATCTACCATCGCGTCAGCAATTTGGAGAGAGCTGTCTCGATGATAGTGCTGTTCCTCTGCTTCTTCACTCTATTCTTCCTGATTGTGCCGACAATCTACAATGTCTGCTATGTGGAGGAAAACGTGGAGGTCAAAGTGAAGCTCTTGGGTCCAATCGGTTTCTGCGTGTTCTCCACGGTGAAATACTGTTACATCTGTGCGAAGAGAAATCCCTTGGGCCGGTGCATCGAACACGTGGAGAGGGATTGGAGAACGGTGGGGGACAAGGACCACCGTGCCATCATGCTGAAGCAAGCGGGCATCAGCAGACGCCTGATCATCATCTGCATCGTCTTCTTCTATTCCGGAGGCATGTCCTATCAGACGCTGATGCAGTTCTCCTCGAAGCTCACGCAGCAATCCAACGTTACCGTGCGACCGCTCTCTTACCCTGCCTTCGAGTTCCTCGACGTCCAGTCCAGTCCTACCTACGAGATCGTGTTCTTTCTTCAGACCGTCGCAGCGTTGATCGTGCTCAACGCCACGATAGCTGCGTACAGTATGACTGCGACCTTCGTCACGCATATCTGCGGACAGATTCAGATCCAGATATCACGGTTGGAGAACTTGATCGGGGAAAGACCGGGGAAGAAGAGTTTCCAGGAACGTATGACGGTCATCGTTAACGATCACGTCGAGGTGTTGAGGTAACTTGGTGTGGTCTGAAAGTGCTTCGACTGTTTGCTGAAATCTAGCTTTTGTAGCGTAATGATATCAGATGCTTGTGGAATCTTTAGAAAGTAACTGAAAAAGTTTCCTATTTGCTAAAATTCTGCAAACTGTGTGGTTGTTACTCGCGAAATGAAATATGGAATTTCAAGGGTGTTCATAAGCTGTTATCCTAGTTTATGTGGTTATCGTGATGTGCGTAATTCTGTTCCAATTTTCGGATTTATTATTGAAAAGGGTCTTCTGTGCTTACTAGATAGAAGTGCAGCAAGTTTTTGTCATAGTTGGTGGATAACTTTATTTATACCAGCATAGTAATTTGTAGGCGACGTAAAAGTAGTGGAACTATTGTACGTTCATGCATCACGTAGCAGTTCCCTTTAAACATAGCTCTTTACCAGTCCCTGTAGTACTGTGTTTAGCTTCCACGCAACCCTTTGAGGATTTCGTATCGAAGTTTCAGGGTTGCATCGAATATGAAATTAACCTTGCAGAATTTAATGAAATTTATTCATTGACTTATATGATTTCTGTTGTATCATTCATATTCGTTGCTACTTATATAATTAGGTACTATAATATTTTTTGTAATGGATGTTCTAGGTTTTCTAAGAACGTTGACGAAGCTTTGTGCGAAATATGCTTGACAGAAATCGTTGCGTCAACACTTGTTATGTGTTGTGCTGAGTACTACTGTCTGTTGGTAAAATATTCTCGATCAGCACATTGTCAAAATTATACATAATACTCTTTACACTCATTGTTTGTACCGTGTTTCAGGAATGGAGGAATAGTGACATGATCGCGGCAGCCACGTATTTCATGCTGTTGACATCCTTCACATTCAATGTATTAATATATTGTTACGCAGGTCAACTTCTAACCGATCAGGTATTTATCAATATGCAACCATGACATAGTTTCTAAATTCAGTTCCTCAAAGGAAATGTCAACAATTTCGCTCTACATTGTCTGTAAAATGAAAAGAATCAGTGATTAATTACACAACGTTGGAGTTTTCAATCAAGTAATAATAATTCAAAATAAAACCATTCGCGTGAATCAGGGCAATTAAAACAATTGCGAGATGTTGCCTCATAAGACTATATTATTTGTGTTCCTTATCAACTTTCTCAAATTTTATTAGTGCAGTCAAGTGGGTGGAGCTTCCTACAACGTACAGTGGTACAATTTACCAGCCAGGAAGGCTAACAGTTTCGTCCTACTGGAGGCCATATCCCTCTACCCTCCTAAACTCACCGCTGGCAAAATAATTAACCTCACTATAAACACGTTCGGTGTTGTAGGTGATTTCAGGGTTAACAATCTTTCCAATGTGCAGCTGAGTTTTTAAGAATTTATTCCTTCCAGGTGGTGAAGACATCTGTAGTTTACTTCAATCTGCTTCGGGCGGTTACCGATTGGTAATAAGATGTCCATTTCTTTTTAATTATTACAGTACACTAAATAAAATCACCAAATGAACGTTTTCGTAGATTTCCGCTGCGACGTATTCATAGAACATTTAGTGAAACGTATTCATCCTGAGAAGGCGTTCCCACCAGGGTTTGTAAATTAGGTTGAAGGAACAATTCCAAATTAGAGTATTTTACAAGAGTATAGTAGTTGATAAATACCATTTGTTGAAATAAAATTTTAAGAAAACTTATCTTGAAATTTATACATTATTTTTCTAAGGTGTCCTAATGTTGTTCAGTGCATCTATGCATGTATATATAATGTATCTAGGTGTTTCTAGTACTTAATAATAAATAATAGTATACGAGTTCATCAAATTTCAGTTCTTAATATTCACCAGTTTTGTATGGATAATACAATAATTGTGCTTGTCTCGGACGCGTGAAATCATTTGCATATCTAATGTATCTAGTATACTACAAACAACACACCATTGATCGTACTTACATCCTGACACCGTTGAATTATTGCTAACTTGTATCAGGTCGTTATTTTCTCATCTTCGTATTGCTGGTGATGGTAAAAAACAGCAACACCAATTACACATATCTCAATGAAAAAAAATAAAACCTTCCACATTACATTCTTCCATTTTTATCTTTACTTCCCTCCAGCACAAGTAAACCACAGTAGAAAACAACTGAAACAACTGTCCCGCCCTCAATAACGATAACTCAACATTTTAGGCTCCGCAGACCCCATAGTCAAAGTTGATTAACCGTATCTATAGACCAACCGACACACGTTCCCATCCTTCCTCCATGCCGGACTGCCAACGCAAACAAATCAACCCCCGGAACGAAGAACGTGCCAATCTATTATTCATCTCCCCCTTTGCAACTCGATTTACAGAATAAACGCAGGATTCGCCAGAAAAAATTCCCCCTACACTGGATTCTAGACGCGAACCCTCGACGACGACTTATCCAGTGCAACCGAGTACGCGTTCGCGTTCTGACGACGATGTCTCCGAAGAGCGATCCGCCCAGTCGGCGGCGCGCATCCGTATGGTCACCATGTACGACCGAACACCGGACGCAGAGACGAGCTGCCTGAAAAACATCGATCATGAGAACGACCTGAAGTACACGTTGGAGATGTGCCAATGGGTGTTGAAGCCGCTCGGCGTGTGGACTCTGATCTACCACCGCGTCAGCAACGCGGAGAGAGTTGTCTCGGTGTTGCTGGCGTTGCTCTGCCTTTTCGGTCTCCTCTTCATGATCGTGCCGTCACTGTACAACATCTTTTTCATAGAGAAGAACATACAGACTAAAGTGAAGCTGATCGGCCCGATCGGCGTCTGCATGTTCTCCACGGTGAAGTACTGCTACATCGGCGCGAACCGGAAGCTCTTGGGCCGGTGCATCGAGCACGTGGAGAAGGATTGGAGAACGGTGGACGAGCAGGACCACCGAGCCATCATGCTGAAGCAGGCGGGCATCAGCAGACACCTGATCATCGTGTGCATGGTCTTCTTCTACTCCGGAGGCATGTCCTATCAGACGCTGATGCAGTTCTCGTCGAAGCTGACGCGCAAACCGAACGTCACCGTGAAACCGCTCCCTTATCCCAGCTTCGAGTTCCTCGACGTTCAGAACAGCCCCACCTACGAGATCGTGTTTTGCCTTCAGGCGTTCGGGGCGATGATCATGTTCACCGCCACGATCGCTGCGTACAGTCTGGCCGCGACCTTCGTCACGCACATATGCGGACAGATCCAGATACAGATATTGCGATTGGAGAGATTGATCGGTGAAAGGCAGGGGTGGAACAGTTTCCAGGAACGCATGACGGTCATCGTTAGGGACCACGTCCAGGTGCTGAGGTAACGTGTTACGGTGGTTTCGAAGTGCTCTAGTTTCAGTCGACATGAAGCTTTCGGTGCGGAATGTTATTAGAGGCTCGTGAACCTGAGGGAGTAAATGAGAATGTTCGGGAATTCTGTGGTTGCAATTTGGGAAATGAAATTTGTAATTGCGAGGGTGCAAAGTAGTTGTTATTCTTAATGCTATGATTACCGTGATGTGCGTTATTATGTCCGCTATTTCCGGATGGCTTCAAAGTGCTCGAGTTTTAGTTGACATGAAGCTTTTCATACGGAATGTTATTAGAGGCTCGTGAACCTGAGGGAGTAAATGAGAATGTTTGGGAATTCTGTGGTTGCAATTTGGGAAATGAAATTTGTAATTGCGAGGGTGCAAAGTAGTTGTTATTCTTAATGCTACGATTACCGTGACGTGCGTAATTATGTCCGCCATTTTCGGATTCGTTATTGAACGGAAGCTTTTGTGGTTATTATGTGGAATTACTGCGAGTTTCTGCTCGTCTTCGCTTATAGGAATATAGTTTGGCATCGTAAAAGTTGGTAGAACTTCTACTTCTACGCAACGTGTAGTAGTTCTTTGTAATCATTGTTTTCTGACCCCTCTAGTATTGCGGTTCTGTTGCACGCAATGATGGACTTTCAGGTTTCCGGGTTGCATCGAATATCAAATTAATGATGCAGAATGTAATGGAACTCTGCCGGTTGTTTGTAACATTTTCATGAACATATGTGTTTGTTGTTACTTATAGAATTGGGTACTATAATGTCCTTTGTTATGGGTATTCCAGGTTTTCTAAGAATGTCGACGAAGCCTTCCGGGAGATATGCTTGACAGAGCTCATGTCATCAACGTTTGCCATGTGTTTGCTCGAATACTACTGTCTAATGGTAAAAGATTGTCGATGAGCACATTGTCAGAATCTCGTATGGTGCAGCTGACATGATTCGATCGTTTCATGGTGTTTCTAGGAATGGAGGAACAGCGACACGATCGCGACAGTCACGTATTTTATGTTGTTGATCTCCTTCACTTTCAATGTACTAATATATTGTTACGTGGGTGAACTGCTATCCGATCAGGTATTTATCAGCAATAACTATTCATTAGATCCGCTGATTACATATTCACCAGAATCAGTTCAATTGAAAAGAATGAATGAATGGCAAGCTTTTCTATCGCGTAATAAACATTGATGTTATTACGGTTTTCGTAAATGTGGTTCATTTCAAACAATTTCGAGGTGTCACTTCGTCAAACTATATTATTGCTTCTTAGGATACGTGCTTTTGTTAAATGTTTTAATATTTTATCAGTGTAGTCAAATCGGTCAAGCTTCCTACAACATTTGTTGGTACAGTTTGCCAGCGAAGAAGGCCTACAGTTTCGTCCTGCTGGAAGCCATATCCCTCTACCCGCCAAAACTCACAGCTGGAAAAATAATTGAACTCTCTATAAACACATTCGGCGTCGTACGTGATTTCATGGTTAAGAATTTCCTCAGTGTGCAGGAGGGTGTTTAAAACTTGGCTCCTTTCAGGTGGTGAAGACATCTGTAGTTTACTTCAACCTGCTTCGAACTGTTACCATTTGGTAAGAAGATGTCTGACCGTTTTGATTATTACAGCACGTCAAGTCAAAATAACCTAATAGAATTTTTTGCAGATTATCTATGCGACGTATTCATCGGACGTAATTAGTGAAACGTATTTATCCTAATGAAGCGATCCCGCCAGGTACGCTTGTAATATACGTAGAACGGAGAAGCATTTCCAAATGAAAATGTTATATTGAAGTAGTTGCTCATAAATACCATTTATAATAGAACTTGTTTGTTTAAATACAATTTTAATAAAAATGTTTTCACAATTCATTGTAAACAATTGAAATTCAAACATTCAAAGCATTCCAACTATTTAATAACAAAGCATAGTAACAAGTTTATTAAATGCTTATAAATATTAACCAGTTATAAGGCTACAATACATCTGCACATTAGTCTAATATATTACAAACAACACACATTTATCGTACTTACATTCTATATGACAGTTGAGTTGCATCCTTATTTTTCTTCCAATCGATGTTCATAGTCAACAAATCATCAGCACATCAAGATTACGTTCTTCGTGCACACGTAAACTAAAAGACAAAAAACAATCGAAAAACTGTTTCCTGCACTTTGTAACAATATTTTGTAACTGTAACACTCCTCCATACGCCATATTCAAGCTAGATCACTCGTAGCTATAGACCAACTGATGCCCATTTCCATCTTCCCTTCGTCCCGGACTGCCGAAGCAAACCCGATCCCCTGGAACGAACGAACGTACCTGTCTATTATTGGTCGCCCCCTTCGAGGCTCGATCCCCAAGACAAACACACGATCCGGCAGAAAAAAATTCGATCGCTTCCCTCTACATAATTCTAAACGAAAATCCTCGCCGCCGACCTATCCGACGTGATTTTGTGCGCGCTTGCGTTCTGACGATACCAATGTCGACTTCGACTAGAGACGCGCTCAGTCGGCGACGCGCACCCACATGGTCACCATGTACGACCAGCCATCCGACCCGAGGAAGAACGACCTGAAAGACTACAATCATGAGAACGACCTGAAATACACGCTGGAGATGTGCCAGTGGCTGCTGAAGCCGCTCGGGCTGTGGGGCATAATTTACCATCGCGTCAGCAGCCTGGAGAGAGCTGTCTCGTTCGCGCTGCTGCTCCTCTGCTTCTCCACGCTACTCTTCCTGATCGTGCCGACGCTATACAATATGTTCTACGTGGAGAAGAACGTGCAGGTCAAAGTGAAGCTGATAGGTCCGGTCGCCTTCTGCGTCTTCTCCACGGTGAAATACTGTTACATGTGCGCGAAGAGGAACCTCCTGGGCCACTGCATCCATCACGTGGAGAAGGACTGGAGAACGGTGGGGGAACAGGACCACCGTGCCATCATGCTGAAGCAAGCCGGCATCAGCAGACGCCTGATCGTCATCTGCATCGTCTTCTTCTATTCCGGAGGAATGTTCTACCAGACGCTGATGCAGTACTCGTTCCAGCTGACGCACAAATCCAACATCACCGTGAAACCGCTCACCTATCCCAGTTTCGAGTTCCTCGACGTCCAGTCCAGTCCCACCTACGAGATCGTGTTCTCCCTTCAGGCCGCCGCAGCGGTGATACTGCTCAACTCCACGATAGCCGCGTACAGTATGACCGCGACCTTCGTCACGCATATCTGCGGACAGATTCAGATCCAGATACTGCGACTGGAGAACTTGATCCAGGAAAAGCAGGCGAAGAGCAGCTTCCACGAACGTATGACGGTCATCGTTCACGATCACGTCGAGGTGCTGAGGTAACCTGTTGGTGTGGTTTGAAAGTGTTTCGACTGTTTGCTGAAATCAAGCTTTCGAAGCGGGGTGATGTGAGAGGCTTATGAGATCTTTTGACGGTAACTGGTAAAGTTTCGTGTTTTCTTAAATGCTGCAATTTTTAAAGGCTGTTGTTCATGATATACAGTGTGTGACGAAAGTTAGTGGAACTTTTATGTTCATGCGACGTGTATTTCCCTTTCAACGTTGCCCTTTACTGACCCCTCTAGCATTGTGGTTGGGTTGCACGCAACCCTTTCAGAGTTTGCTATCAAGGTTACCGGGTTGCATCGAATATTAAATTAAAAATGCAGAGTTTCATGAAACTTTACCATTTACTTGTACCTGTTCTGTTATAACGTACATGTTTGTTGCTGCTTGTATAATGGGATACTATGATGCCTTTTGTAACGAATATTCTAGGTTTTCTAAGAACGTTGACAAAGCTTTGTCGGAGATATTCTTGATAGAGGTCGTTGCTTCAACATTCATCATGTGTATGCTCGAATTCTACTGTTTAACGGTAAACGATTATAGATCAGCGTATTATTAAAATCGTGTGTTATTCCTATAATATTATTCACTGATATTATTCTGTTTCTAGGAATGGAGGAACAGCGACATGATCGCGGTAGCAACGTATTTTATGTTGTTGACATCCATCACATTCAATGTTTTAATATATTGTTACGTGGGTGATCTTCTATCCGAACAGGTATTTATCAACAATATCCATACATTAGATGCACTCATTACATATTCACCAGAATCAGTTTCTGAAAAAAAGTATCAACAATTTCATTCTGACTCGTTTGTAAAATGAGAGGAATGAAAGAATAATTCTCTAATAGCAGGTTTATTTATCGCATATTAAAAATTCAGAGGTTCATCAGATCATACTATTATTGTTTCTTAGAATGTCTATTTTTGTTAAACGTTTTAATGTTTCATTAGTGCAGCCAAATCGGTCGAGTTTCCTACAACATTAATTGGTACAATTTACCAGCGAAGAAAGCCTACAATTTCGTCCTGTTGGAAGCCATATCTCACTATCCGCCGAAACTCACCGCTGGCAAATTAATTGACCTCACCATAAACACGTTCGGCGTTGTTGGTGATTTCGTGGTTAAGAATGTTCCCAAAGTGCTGGAGAGTTTTTAAGATTTGACTATTTTCAGGTGTTGAAGACATCTGTAGTGTATTTGAACCTACTTCGAACGGTTACCAATTGGTAATAAGATTCATAATCGTTTCCCTTATCACCGTTACGTGAATGTTATTTTACCATCGAATGAATATTTTTGCAGATTTTCCATGCGGCGTATAGATAGAACGCATTTAATGAGGCGCATTCATCCTGATGGAGCGTTGTCATCAAGTAGGTTTCTAAATTACATAGAATGAAGAAACATTTCCAAATTAGAATATTTTAATAGGATAGTATCTCGTAAATACTACTTATAACAGAATCTGTTCGTGTAAATAAAACTTGAACGAATCTTATTTTGAAATTCATACATTATGCTAAGATATGCTAATGTTATGCAATGCACATATGCATGTATAATAGTGTATCAAAGTTTTACTAGTACTTAATAGTAAAGTATGATGTACGAGTTTATTAAATTTTATTTCTAAATATTAACCAGTTACGTGATCATAGATAATACAATAGGTGTGCCTGTCTCATATGTATGACATAATGTGCATATTTAAAGCAACTAATATATTATAAATAACACACAATTGATTGTACTTACATTCTGCGCGAAAGTTGTGTTGCTGTTGTACCGAATCATTACGTCTCATCTTTGTACCAATCGTCACAGAAACATATAACAATATCAATTACCCACATCTCGACGGAAGAAAATAAAATCTTTCTACATAACACTCTCTCCACGACTTTCTCAAAATTACCTTCTTCTTTCACACTCGTAAACTAAAATAGAAAGAATACATTCCGGGAAACTGGCACTTGCACTTTATAAGAACAAGTTAGATGAACCGTAGCTATACACCAACTGATACCCATTTCCATTCTCCCTTCGTCGCAGACTGCCGCTGCAATTACGAACCCCTGTGACGAAGGAACGTATTTACTTATTATTGGACTCCCTCCTCGAGACTCGCTTCGCAGGACAAACACACGATTAGCCTGAAAAAACTTCGATCGCTTCCCTGAACATAATAGTATACGCAAGTCCTCGCCGTCGACTTATACAATGTGATTTTGTGCGCGCTTGCGTTCTGACGATATCAATGTCGGCTTCGACTAGCGACGCGCTCAGTCGGCGACGCGCGCTCACATGGTCACCATGCACGACCAGACATCCGACCCAAGGAATAACGACCTGAGAGACTACAATCATGAGAATGACCTGAAATACACGTTGGAGATTTGCCAGTGGTTGCTGAAGCCGCTCGGGCTGTGGGGCATAGTTTACCATCGTGTCAGCAGTCTGGAGAGAGCTGTCGCGATCATACTGCTGTTCCTTTGCTTCTTCACTCTATTCTTCCTGATCGTGCCGACAATCTACAATGTCTGCTACGTGGAGAAAAACATGGAGGCCAAAGTGAAGCTCATGGGTCCGATCGCTTTCTGCTTGTTCTCCACGGTGCAATACTGCTACATCTGCGCGAAGAGAAGCCTCTTGGGAAAGTGCTTCGAACACGTGGAGAACGATTGGAGAACGATAGGGGACCAGGACCACCGTGCCATCATGCTGAAACAAGCGGCCATCAGCAGACGCCTGGTCATCATCTGCATCGTCTTCTTCTATTCCGGAGGCATGTCCTATCAGACGCTGATGCAGTTCTCGTCGAAGCCGACGCAGCAATCCAACGTTACCCTGAAACCGCTTACTTATCCCAGTTTCGAGTTCCTCGACGTCCAGTCCAGTCCTACCTACGAGATCGTGTTCTTTCTTCAGACCGTCGCAGCGATAATCCTGCTCAACGCCACGATAGCTGCGTACAGTATGACCGCGACATTCGTCACGCATATCTGCGGACAGATTCAGATCCAGATATTACGGTTGGAGAACTTGATCGGGGAAAGACCGGGGAAGAACAGTTTCCAGGAACGTATGACGGTCATCGTTCACGATCACGTCGAGGTGTTGAGGTAACTTGGTGTGGTCTGAAGGTGCTTCGACTGTTTGTTGAAATCTGACTTTTGTAGCGTAATGATATCAGATGCTTGTGGAATCTTTAGAAAGTAACTGAAAAAGTTTCATATTTGCTAAAATTCTGCAAACTGTGTGGTTGTTATTCGCGAAATGAAATATGGAATTTCAAGGGTGTTCACAAGCTGTTATCCTAGTTTATGTGGTTATCGTGATGTGCGTAATTCTGTTCCAATTTTCGGATTTATTATTGAAAAGGATCTTCTGTGCTTACTAGACAGAAGTGCAGCAAGTTTTTGCCATAGTTGGTGGATAACTTTATTTATACCGGCATAGTAATTTGTTGGAGACGTAAAAGGTAGTGGTATTACGTTCACGCATCAGGTAGCATTTCCATTTAAACATAGCTCTTTACCAATCCCTCTAGTACTGTGTTTAGCTTCCATGCAACCCTTTGAGGATTTTGTATCAATGTTTCTGGGTTGCATCGAATATGAAATTGACCTTGCAGAATTTAATGAAATTTATTCACTTACTTATATGATTTCCGTTATATCATTCGTATTGGTTGCTACTTATATCATTAGGTACTATAATGTTCTTTGTAATGGATGTTCTAGGTTTTCTAAGAACGTTGATAAAGCTTTGTCAGAGATATTCTTGATAGAGATCGCTGCGTCAACGTTCATCATGTGTATGCTCGAATACTACTGTTTAATGGTAAAAAATTGTCGATAAGCGTATTATTAAAATTATATGTTATACCTATAATATTATTTACTGATATTATCGTGTTCCTAGGAATGGAGGAACAGCGACATGATCGCGGTGGCAACGTACTTTATGTTGTTGACCTCCATGACATTCAATGTTTTAATATATTGTTACGTGGGTGAACTTCTATCCGAACAGGTATTTATCAACAATATCCATACACTAGGTGTACTCGTTACATATTCACCAGAATCGGTTTCTGAAAAAAAGTATTCACAATTTCATTCTGTATCGTTCATAAAATGAAAGGAATGAATGAATAATTCTCCAGCAGCAGGTTTATTTATCACACATTAAAAATTTAAAATATCACGGTTTTCGTAAATGAGGTTCATTTAAAACAATTTCGAGATGTTGCTTCATTGTTGTTTCTTAAGATATGTGCTTTTGTTAAACGTTTTAATGTTTTGTTAGTGTAGTCAAATCGGCGGAACTTCCTACAACATTCATTGGTATAATTTACCAGCGAGGAAGGCCTACAATTTCATCCTACTGGAAGCTATATCTCTCTATCCGCCAAAACTCACCGCTGGCAGAATAATTGACCTCACTATAAACACGTTCGGTGTTGTTGGTGATTTCGTGGTTAAGAATGTTTCCAATGTGCAGGAGAGTTTTTTAAGATTTGACTATTTTCAGGTGTTGAAGACATCTGTAGTGTACTTGAACCTGCTTCGAACGGTTACCAATTGGTAATAAGATTCATAATCGTTTACATTATTACCGTTACGTGAAGGTCACTTTACGATCAAATGAATATTTTTGCAGATTTTCTATGAGACCTATTGATAGAACGCATTTAGTGAAACGTATTCTTCCTGATGGAGCGTTGCCATCAGGCAGCTTTGTAAATTAGGTAGAACGAAGAAGCACTTCCAGTTGGAATATTTTACTAGAATAGTAGCTCATAAATACTATTTATAACAGAATCTGTTCGTGTAAATAAAACATGAACAAATCTGATTTTGAAATTCATATATTATGCTCCTCAGGTATGCTAATGTTATACGAGTCTATTAAATTTTATTTCCAAACATTGACTAGTTACGTGATTATAGATAATACAATAGATTTACCCACTCGTATGTGTACTAATTATAAATAACACAAAATTGATTGTACTCACATTCTGTGTGAAAGTTGAGTTGCTCTTGAGTTGTACCGAATCATTATGTTTCATATTCGTGTTGGCCATAGAAACATATAACAATACTCTTCTTTCACACTCGTAAACTAAGATAGAAACATTCCAAAAACTGTTTCCTGCACTTCGTAACAATATTTTGTAACTTTAACAAACTCCTCCATACGCCATATTCAAGCTAGATCAATCAAAACTATAGACCAACTGATACCCATGTCCATCTTCCCTTCGTCGCAGACTGCCGCTACAGTTCCGAACCCCTGCGACGAAGGAACGCATCTACCTATTATTAGTCTCCCCCTTTGCAACCAGGTTCACAGGACAAAACACACTATTCGCCATAAAATATTCCATCGCTTCCCCCTACAGACTTCCAGACGCACATCTTCGCCGCCGACCTATCCAATGTCATCTTGCGCGCTTGCGTTCTGACGATACCAATGTCGGCGTCGAACAGCGTCGCGTTCAGTCGACGACGCGCGCTTATATGGTCACCATGTACGACCGAACGCCGGTCCCAACGATGAGCTACCTGAAGAACATCGATCACGAGACCGATCTGCAATACACGTTGGAGATGTGCCAATGGGTGTTGAAGCCGCTCGGAGTATGGGGCCTGATTTACCATCGCGTCAGCAACGTGGAGAGAGTTATCTCGATCTTACTGGTGTCCTCTTGCCTCATCGGTCTTCTTCTGATCATCGTCCCGTCAGTGCACAATATCTTCTTCGTGGAGAAGAACGTGCAGGTCAAAGTGAAGCTGATCGGTCCAGTCGGTTTTTGCATGTTCTCTACGGTGAAGTACTGTTACATGTGCGGGAAGAGAAAGCTGTTGAGTCGCTGCATGCGACACGTGGAGAAGGATTGGCGAACGGTGGACGAGCAGGACCACCGAGCGATAATGCTGAAGCAAGCGGGCATCAGTAGACACCTGATCACCATATGCATGGTCTTCCTCTATTCCGGGGGCATGTCCTATCAGGTACTGATGCCGTTCTCGTCGAAGCAGAAGCACAAGCTGAACGTCACCGACAAACCGCTCGCTTATCCCACCTTCGAGTTCCTCGACGCCCAGTCCAGCCCCACCTACGAGATCGTGTTCCTTCTCCAGACCTTCGGGGCGATGATCATGTACACCGCCACCATAGCCGCGTACAGTCTCGCTGCGACCTTCGTGTCGCATATCTGCGGGCAGATCCAGATTCAGATACTACGGTTGGAGAACTTGATCGACGAACACGAGGGGAAGAACACATTTCGACAGCGTCTGACGGTTATCGTTAGGGATCATGTCCAGGTGCTAAGGTAACGTGGCGGCGTGGTATGAAAGTGTTGTGGTAATAATTAAGATCAAGATCTTGGTGTTAAAACTTTAAATGGGAGGATTGATGTGTTTAAAATTCTACAATTTCTGTAGTAGTCACTGTATTCATTTCGGTGATGACGATGCAGGAAATGAAAGATATAATTGCTTCAAGTATGGAAATAGATCGGCATGTTTAATTATGGTGACGTGCGAGGTTCTATCAGGTATTTTCGGATTTATTATTGAACGCAAACTTTTGCGGTTGCTGTGTGAAAGTACAGGTAGTTTCTATTTGCCTTACGTGGCGTGCAGCAACATAGTAATTTGTGGGCGACAAAATGTTGGTGGAACTTCTAGTTTCAGGCAACATGTAGTATCTCTGTAATCATTGTTTTTCACGGATCCCTCTAGCATTGTGGTTTCGTTGCACGCAACCCTGATGCGCAACTAGGTTACCGGGTTGCATCGAATGTCAAATTGAATACGCAGAATTTATTGAAACTTTGCGATTTTTTCAAAGTATTTCTATCAGCATGCTATAATGTCGTTTGTAATGGATATTTTAGGTTTTCCAAGGACGTTGATGAAGCTTTGCGCGAGATATGTTTGTCAGAGATCATGGCATCCACGTACGCCATGTGTCTGCTCGAATACTATTGTTTAGCGGTAAAAGAATATCGATCGACACGTTGTATTAATATCGTGTATTATACTTATTACATCGTTCACAGCTTTTATCGTGTTTTTAGGAATGGCGGAACAGCGACACGGTCGCGATAGTAACGTATTTCATGTTGCTGATCTCCTGCACTTTCAATGTGTTAATCTATTGTTCCGTAGGTGAAGTTCTATCCGATCAGGTATTTATCTACAATATCCATCCATTAAGTGCACTCATTACTTATTCGCCATAATCAGTGTCTGAAAAAAATATCAACAAATTTATTTCATGTCGTTTGTAAAACGAAAATGAATGAATTCTCTAATAGTAGGTTTATATCTCCCAAGTTAAAAATTTCAAATATAATTGTTTTCATAAACGAGGTCGATTTAAAACAATTTAGAGGTGTTGTTTTGATGATACTATCTTTGTTTCTTATGACCTTTAGTTTCATTGAATATAAAATGTTATTAGTGCAGTCGAGTGGGCGGAGCTTCGTACAACATACTTTGGTACAATTTACCAGCGAGGAAGGCATACAATTTTATCCTGCTGGATGTCATATCTCTCTATCCGCCTAAACTCACGGCCGGAAAAATAATTGAACTCTCTATAAACACGTTCGGCGCGGTATGTGATTTTTCTTTGAATAATATACCTAGTGCCGGAAGATTCATTACTAATATGTCTAGTGTGGAGAAGAATTTTTAAGATTTTACTTTTCCAGGTGGTAAAGACATCTGTGGTTTACTTCAATCTGCTTCGAACGGTTACGTCTTGGTAATCATTAGACTTCCAACCGTTTTAGGGTCTATGCACACTGTTTTGAAGTAACAGGAAACAAAGTTCTGTCTGAAAGAAGGATAAGAAAACTTTAACTGTGTAGCGAAGGATTCCGTCGCTGTTCCGTCGCGATTGACAAAACGGCGACGGACAAAGATAAACATATTTATTTCTCTCTATTTTAATTGTGTATGTTGTGTAAGATGAAATTTGCTTTATATATGTGGCAGATGTACGTGAAATCGCTAGCGTCACCGACATGTCGCTCGTGTGCATAGGCCCTTATTGTTGCGATGTAACTGCTATTTCACAACGAAACAAAAATTCTTGCAGATTGTCTATGCGACGTACACATTGAACGCACTTAGTGAAACTTATTCATCTGACGGTGCGTTCCCACCAGGCAGGTTTGTAAATTAGAATGAAGAAACATTTCCAAATTAGAATATTTTACTAGAATAGCGTCTCAGAAATATTGTTTATAGCAGCATTTGTATAAATAAAGACTTATCAAAATTTATTTCCAAATTTATATATTACCTTCTTATGGTATCATTACGTTACTCAATATACATACATGAACACAGCATATCGAAGCATGAACAATACCTAAGAATGAATACTGCCTATATATTCATTCCATAGAAATTACCTTTACTCACGTGTAACACTGCATTTCATTAACACTAGGTTTACGGAACGCGTCAAATTTACGCACATTGGATTTTAGAAATATTATTTTGTAAACGTTTCCGTCGATTTTTACTGATGCGATCACACTGACATGTGCCCCAATTACCTACTATCAAATCTCCAGTTTCCACAATCTAAACAAACGAGCGTCAATTCTTTTAGGAATAATAGAACGAAGTGTACAATGAATGCCCGTAAACCTAGTGTTAACAACTTCAACAAACGATTCACATATCTCACCATAAGACAACGAAACCAAGAACAAAATAATTACAAAGCCACCTCACGACTCGAGTTACCTCCAGTACGAAGGGAGCATTCGAACATTGTTTCAACGTCACCACCGGCAAACAACTGCAATCTGCAAGCACGTTTCCCCATCTCGCTCCCCTTCCAGGAAAAAAAGGTGCCCGTAAAAAACAGTTTCCCCGAGCACTATAATCTGGCAGTCTCCTGGTCTATAGAGCAAGTTATATTAAATTCATTCGGATCCGAGGAACACGTGACTCCCCTGTTCTTAACGTTCAGTCGGCAATCGTTCCTCGGCGAAATCACTTTGCCCGATCAATCACACGCACGCTCGCCATCAAAGGCAACGGAATCGCCGCGATGAACAAGAACTACGAGGAGGACATGCAGTACACGGTGAAGTACTCCCGTTTCTTTCTGAAGGCGATCGGCGTGTGGCCTCTGATCGCCGAGCACACGAGCACGCGCGAGAAGATCGTCTCGATATTTTTGATAATCTTCTTCAGCTTCTGTGTGCTGTTCGTCCTGATCCCCAGCAGTTATTATTGCTTCTTCTACGTGACCGACGTCACCGTTATGATCGAACTGTACGGCCCCATCAGCTACTGCGCGCTCATCGGGGTGAAGTATTGCTACCTCGGCGTGAAGGCGACCACCTACGGCCGCTGCATGAAGCACATGGAGAAACACTGGATATCCGTGGAGGACGCGGAGCAACGAGGCATCCTGAAGGGCAACACCTCCGTTGCCAGGAAGATAACCACCGTCTGCGCGGTGTTGTTCTACTCGTCCACGGGCTCCTATTACATCGCCATGCCGCTATGGTCGCCCGTGTTCCGGCGGAGCGAGACCGACCGACCATTGGTCCATCCCGGCTACGAATTCTTCGTCGACGAACAGGCCACGCCCACATACGAGTTTATATTCATCATGCACTGTTGCTACTGCTTCGTCACGTGCAGCGTCAGCACTGCGAATTGCAGTCTGATCGCTTTGTTCAGCAGTCACGCCCGCGGATTGATACAGGTGCAAGTCGCGCGGCTCAGGGATCTGGTAGAGCACGAGGGGAAGGATATTAAGAGCCAGAGTCGGCTGTCGGTTATTGTAAAGAATCACGTGGAAATACTAACGTGAGTATCCTAGTTTTGTTAACTACTGATCCGTGTTTTTATCGTGTACGAATTTTCTGGGGAGAATGTTAAATGTGTTCGTGATTCATGAGTTATTTGTGGATCTTTCGATTGACAGTGTTGTTAACCGGTTAACTGTGTTTGACGGGTGTACACGTCATCGTAAAGCTTGACATGACACTAATTCTTTATTTTCTCACATAAACATGTGATTCTTCTTTGTTTCGCTTTGATCTTCCATTAAAATGCACTCTACGTGCATTCCTGCGTTCGACGAGTATACGCTCCATTTTTCGACTTTATTGCGCGCAGAACCAGAGGTTTTTCCAACTAAATTCCACAGTTAACTGGTCAATGGCTGTTTTTGAGAAGGAACATTGTGTTTGAGTTGTGGAGCAAGGATGATCTAGAGATTCTCTAATTTTGGCACTTGTGTGTAGAACTCTGTCGTTTCTACTTTTAACACGTTCACTGCCATGAGAATTTTAGGCATTCTGTAGAATATTCCTTATTCTTTTATAACAATGACAAATCTTGTAACCCATTCACTGCTAGCATGTGTGATTTCATTTGTACTTTCAATCTATTTTGCTTTATATCACGATACATTTCAAATACAACCGAGATTGTACCAAACTGGCAATCTCTCGCTACGAGTACATTCGTGACGCAGCGAATGGGTTAAGAATAGAGAATTTCTGAAGGAGATTCTATTATGTGCACGATGTGCGTGACAGCATAGCAATGGGGTTACAGGAATAGGGTAGCAGACCGAGACTTGAACCGTATCGTTAGATGATTACCGTTCTACAGGTGGTTTCGCTCGTTTCTGAACATTGAGAAAACCTTATAACGGAAGGGAAGTTGAGGTCGAATAAGTTTGTAGGGTTGATTAATATTCAGTGCTCGCGTGATATACATCGACGTTTTAGATAGTACAAAAAATAATCTGATTAAAGATATAAATATTTAATAGAATGACACTGAATTTATAGGTTTACTAAAAACGTCGCGCAAGCGTTGCAAGAGGTCTGCTTCGCAGAAGTGCTGGCTTCCGTTATCGTGACGTGCGCCGCTGAATATCTTTGCGTACTGGTAAAAGCTATGATTTTCTGTCGCTGCCTGGCGCGTTCGAATATTAAGGAAGCTTGCTTTCAGGAATTCAAGAATCACAACACTATAGCGACAGGAACTTATCTGGGACTGATATTCTCTTTCGTTTTTAATATATTCATTATCTGCTACGCGGGTCAGCTTTTAGTTGACGAGGTACGCATTGTATAATACGGATACGCGATTTGATAAGTCGAAACAGAATTTTCAGTTGAAAATTATATCACACTATGACTATTCGTCGGAAATTTATGCGACAAATTTTGTTTCTACCGCTAATTATGAACCTTTGACAGGGTGAGAGGCTTGGAGATGCGTATTACGATATCAAATGGTACAATTTACCGAAAAAGAAGAGCGCCAGTTTAATTCTTATAATCGCTGCGTCCAAGAAATCGCCGAAACTCACCGGAGGAAAGATTTTCGAAATCTCGATACCTACGTTCAGCAGTGTGGGTAACAATAAGAGAACAATCGTATGGGAAACAGTTTTTTTTAATAAGATTTCCGATACTTTCAGGTGCTCAGGTCGTCGGTAGTGTATATGAACTTGTGTCAAGCTGTGTCTGCATGGTAAACAATTCTTTCGTAAGCATTTGTCATGTGTATATGACTATAAGGTAAAAGAAGTATTTCTTTACAGATTGTCTTCGAATATAAGGAAGGAACAGAGAATGTATATGATTCTATATTTTATATGTTTACTTTGCTTTCATCGATGGAAAACAATCATACGCGTGACATCTGTGACACATAATACATGTTAAAGTTAGCACGAAAAGGTAAAAAATACTTGGTTCAAGAATAAACTGGTTGAGAATAAATATCATTTTATTTTAACATAACGACAATAGTAAATACGATGCATATTTCGTTCTACTTACATTCTCTGCTGGATAAGTCGCTGTGCGTCATCATTATTCATTTAAAACAGTTTCCATACTGAACACCGACAAATCATTCAGTTCACTGTGTATACCTACACAAAGGAAATGAAAATATTCATTCAATGTTACGTCACAGATCCGGCTCGAAGGACCAAAAAATGTTCCGTAGCAGATCCGGCTCGAAGGACCAAAAATTTAACTTTAGGCCTCGTTAATACTCGCGACGCTTCGATTTCCAAATTTCTTCAGAAATCGACTGATTCGATTCTGATCTCCGAATGATTGAGATCAGACCACCGGTTTCTCACGATACCGAGAACTCGTTTTGATGTTGCGCGTTTCGAGACGAACGAATTCTCGAATTTCGAGTTCGATGCTTCTTCGGAGTGTGAAGCTGGAGTGTAGTTGTCCCAAACGATGGACTGAATGTTTTTCTGTTTCGTAACTATTCGTTTCTGATTCGTTAACTGATTTGTTTGTCCCGAACGATAGACTGAATGTGTTTGTTTGTTCCGAACGATGGACTTAACTGAATGTGTGAATGAATGATATCTCGTCACTCCGAACGGTTGAGTATCTGAGAATATCGTCACTCCGAACGGTTGAGTGATTCTGAACTATTCTGATTGATGTTAACTGCATAACTGATGCGAGTGCGATCCTGTAGGTGTTTTTATACAACAAACCGAAAATTCCCGGTTTATGATATGGTCGGTTGTCTGTACAAACGAAGTAGAAAGTCCAAACTGTTGTCTGGACATGCGCGGATTAACTAAATGATTTTATCATGGTTTAGGGTGAAATTTCCCCTCTCGTGTGTTGAGACAAGTTCTAAAAAGCTATATATATACAGCATGCATGTAAAAAACAGTTCACTAACATCCAATGCATGCATACCAAACATACTTTTCAACCTATGTATTAACTCAGATATTTCATTTTCACTTCATCCAACTTAGGTATCTTAAAATTTCGAAATTACACGAGACAACGATGAATACCCTATCAATTTATACAGACAAATCTAGCATACACAAATCAAATATATACGAAAGAAAACAACTAGCTCTCCTATTTACCTAACAAACCCCCCTCAATCTTCTATCCTCTCGCAGCACACGCAGAACCCAGCTAACCAACCACAACACGAACACTGTCGCAGTGCACGTACCTCCATTCCGCCTCCGATTACCCACGCAGACAGGAGTCTCCGGAGTGAACGACAGCCAGCATTAATATTCCCGCGATCGGTCTCCCCCTTTCAGCTCGATAAAAACCCGACAAAAAATCGTTTCCCTGAACATAATCCCAGCCGCGAATGCTTAACACGATCCTCTGACATCGGATTCGCGCTTGCGTCCTGACAGTATCGCAGGCCGGCTTCCGACCGCTTCGTCCAGTCTACGTCGTGCTTCTGCCTGGTCATCATGTGGGATCGATCGTGGAGTCCAACGAGAAGCTACCTGCGCAACCACGATCACGAGACCGACGTGAATTACACGCTGGAGATGTGCCGATGGCTGCTGAAGCCGATCGGCGTGTGGACGCTGATCTACCATCGCGCCAGCAACCTGGAGAGGGCCGTTTCCATGCTGCTGCAGGTCGCCTGCTTCTCGTGCCTCCTCTTCATCATCCTGCCGTCGGCCAACAATATCTTCTTCGTGGAGAAGGACATACAGGTCAAAGTGAAGCTGCTGGGCCCGGTCGGTTTCTGCATGTTCTCGGCGGTCAAGTATTGCTACATCGGCGCGAAGGGCAAGATCCTGGGTCGCTGCATCCAGCACGTCGAGAAGGACTGGAGAACGGTGGACGAGCAGGGTCACCGGGCCATCATGCTGAAGCACGCGTCCGTCAGCAGACACCTGATCACCGTGTGCATCATCTTCCTCTATACGGGAGGCATGTCCTATCACACGGTCGTGCAGTTCCTGTCGAAGGCGACGCGCAGACAGAACGTCACCGCGCGACCGCTAACCTACCCCTGCTTCAACTTCCTCGACGTTCAGTCCACTCCTACCTACGAGATCGTCTTCTTCCTCCACTGCGCCGCGGCGATGATCATGTACACCGTCACGTCGGCCGCGTACAGTCTGGCCGCGACCTTTGTCATGCACATCTGCGGGCAGATACAGATCCAGATAGTGCGGCTGGAGAACTTGATCGGCGGACACAGGGAGAAGGACGGGTTTCACGAGCGTATGGCGGTCATTGTTCGGGACCATGTCCAGATACTGAGGTACGCGATTAACCCCTTGGCGCACTGTTTACTTTCGCTGCCGACAATTTGGGAGAAATGTAAGAATTTTCTGTTCTACTTGAAGTTGACATTTGAAGATAATAAATTGATAATAGGAAAATAGTTCGCTTCGATCTGTGGGTAATGGACAATATTGATTGTTATGCAATTGGTCTAAAAATCTTCATCACGAGCCTGAGTCGTTATTGTGCAAGGGGTTAATCAGACAATTGGCTGTGTTCTGGAAATTTTTCGGCTGTGTAACGTAGTAGATTAACCACTTGCGCTGGAAAGACGTGTTACGCACGCACGTTTTTGTCCGAAAATTACCAACGACATATTGTACACGTCGATAGTTTTATTGGATTGTATATTTCAGATTCTTCTGAAATCTACCGTTTCGTACAAAATTATTGGTAAACGACATTTGTGTACATATCTGTATACAATATGCGAAGACAAATTTCTTCGCACGAGATCCTGTCGAGTTTCTCAATTCGTTGCCAGCGCAAGTGGTTAACGACGAGTAAATACGTCGGAGGTAGCGGGGATGTAGTTGATATATATTGTAATGGAAGATTAAAGTGAGATGTTTAGTCGAAGAAAGAAGTAATTAATCGTTGCAGAAATTAGGATTGCTTCGGGTCTTGGGTGACGAGTATACTCGTCAGACGCGGTTTGAAATATGGTTCCTTTTGTTGGTTGCTAAGGCTGCTAAGCTAATTCGACTTGACAAATAGATTAACACATTGTTGACCGGCAGTTTTTCGCAGAAGCTGTGCTACGTCACCAGTTATTATTCCGTAATTAAATACGAAAGTTTATTAACACTTTATTGTATGTAACGAATTGAAACGAAACTTCGGGCATATCTTTCAAATAAATTTCAACATTTTGCTTCTGCAATATTCTACACTGCCTTCCACTTCAAAAATTGAAGCAGCCAATGCTAGTGCGAGCACGAGTTAACTCGTGACCGGTCAACAATGTGTTAAGGATTTTGATACTGTGATGAATGGATATTCTAGGTTCTCCAAGGATGTCGAAGAAGCTTTGCGCGAAGTTTGCTTGACAGAGATAGTTGAATCCACGTTAATTATATGCATGCTCGAGTATTACTGCATGATGGTAAAACATTGTCGATCGATGAGATTTCAAATGAAATGGAATTACTTTCGTTTACATGATCCTACTTTTAGGAATGGTCGAACAGCGATGCCATCGCGATACTGACGTACTTCACCTTGTTGATCTCCTTCACGTTCAATATATTAATATTTTGTTATATAGGTGAAATTCTATCTGAACAGGTATTTATCAACATACCGCTTCCTGTTTAGCCCTTTGGCGGGCGTATACAATACACAGACAGAACAATGACTGTCCAATGATGGAATATACGTATGAGGTGATTGAACGTCTGTTTGAATCAGATAAATGTTATAAATTGTTGCATTCAAGGCAATTTTATCTTTCCAGATTAAACAAATTTGCATACTTTCACCTGACAACAAACAAATTTCGATTATCTGCTATTTAAAGTACCTTGAAAATTGGTGGAATTGTTGCAATGAAAATAAGGACACTGCAATGCGTGTAAAATCGTGATACAAGAAAATCAAAGGTAATACTATATGTATAATCAAACAGAAATGTACAAAATATTTTCACGAAAAGTTTCACTTTAAAATATATTTTCTGGTAGCTTTTCATTCGGTACGTATTCGCGTCCGCTAAAGGGTTAAGTGTGCAGGATACTTCATAACACGTGGGCACAACTTCGAAAATGAATCGTACGTATTTCAATGATAAATAATCTCCATGCGATATATATGCAAAACTTTGAATATTTTTGTTTCAGTGTAAGTACCGTTACAAATTGATTCAGCGTAACATGTTCACAGACTGATTTCCCGAAGACAGATTTTAGATTCTTTATTTATATCCTTTCCGTTTAATAAAACGTGTTTAACGTCTTAGCTCCGATAGAGTCAAGTCGAATCAATTATTTTTATTATTTCCAATTTAATTTCGAAGTGCTGTCCATGTTTTATGAAATAACACGCGACGTCGAGAAAATTATATTTATGTTTCTCACGACAGTTTGTTTTGTTGAAACGTTTCAATAGTGCAGTCGAATGGGAGCAGCCTCTTATAATATCCGTTGGTACAATTTACCGGCGAAAAAGGCCTACAATCTCGTCCTGCTGAGCGCCATATCTCTTTATCCGCCTAAACTCACGGCCGGCAAAATAATTGAACTGTCCTTAAACACGTTCGGCGTTGTACGTAACTTTTCCTTAAATAACATACCCGGTGTCAGAAGATTCATTAAGATCAAGCAATTTTCAGGTGTTAAGGACGTCGGTGATTTACTTGAATCTGCTCCGAACAGTTACCACTTGGTAATTAGACGTTCAAATTGTTCTTATCGTTACTGTTAAGCAACCATTATTCTACGATCAAATCAATATTTTTACAGATCTCTACACCGTATACGCGGAGCGTGTTTAGTGAGAATAACTTCTAGATTAGGGACAAAGAACACTTCCAACTAAAATATTTCGAAATGATACTAATTTACAAATGTTAATAGTACGAATCCTGTTGAATAAAGTGTTACCAAAATTTATCTTTCGATTCATGTATTCTTTCAATCGAACGAGTAACAAAAATTTAATATATTTTACCTTTTCATATATCATTTTTACTCTTCTAACGTCGTATTTCATAGATAATTATCGCTTTTCTTTTTCGACACTCCTTTTCTCACATGCAGATGCGTCTGTTCTCGGTTCGACGTATATACTCGCCATTAGTTGATTTTATTCCACACGAAATATTTCTCAAACTGAATTTCATGGTTACCTGGCTAATACTCAGCTTACCAGTACCTGTTTCAGTCTTCTTGTTCTACAATTGTGTTCCATCTTCATCATTTTACCATCATGTAGCCAACTTTTCGTAAAGAATACCGTGAATACCACAGTCACGTAGGATTTTGATTAACACTAGATTTACCCGTCAGTTTGTCAGATATTGAACTTTTTAAACATTATTCGGTAACAATTTAATTCGATTTCGATTGAAGCAATTTTGCGAATGCTCATTGTAATTCTCTGTTCTTGACACACTAATTTTCGTAATCTATATAAACAAACATATACTCTCTTAGGAACGACAGAATGAAGTATAGAATACATATCCGTAAATCTAGTGTTAATTGAAACAGTTCATTAATACATAAACAGATTCTCTCCACTTGCCTCCCCCTCACTTACACCCCAACCCTTCAATCCATCGCGATAACTCACGCACTCTCGCATACCGTTCGCTAATCCTTTAATTCCAACTGTCCCGTCGTCCGGTTTCAAACCCACCCCTATCCGAAACTTTCGAAACTCAGCCACCCCCCTTCCCTGTCGCCCCGCGGCGCAATTAAATCTCCTAGCCAGGTAGATCCGAACATTCGCTAGAACAAAAAGTACTTCCAGAGTCTATAGTTACAATTTCAGTCGTATAAGTTTTACCCCTTCGATCACGAGGAGTAGTTCGCGCAAGCAATTACGTACAATTGCGCCGGGTTCCTGTCCCTCGGGGTTCGCCGATGCGGGTAACATCGCGCGGAAATAAAAGACGCGCGCCCGTGGCTGCGTTGAGGCAATACCGCTCCCGAAATTTCGGCCGCATCAATCAATGAGTACACTGCGCTCGTCGAGTCGAGATGTCCGCGAAGCACACACACGACGAGCTGGTAAATTCCGCGAAGAACTCGAACTCCGTGGACGATATAAATTACGCTCTGGGCTGGTGTCGGCGTATATTGCGGCTGATCGGAGTTTGGTCGTTGATCGAGAAACGGACCAGCAGGCTGGAGAAGCTGCTGTCGTTCCTCTTGAGGGCGGCGATCCTCTGCATACAGCTGTTCTTCATCGTCCCCATCACTATCTACATATTCGACGTGGAGCAGGACACGAACATGAAGATCAAAATCGCCGGTATGCCGATTAACTCTGCACTTTCAGCGGTGAAGTTCGTCTACCTGGGCCTGAAGGGGACCGCGTTCCGAAGCTGCATCGAGCACATAGAGAACGACTGGCGGAGGGTGCGCGATTCCCAGCACCGAGACATCATGCTGAAGCAGATATCCTTCAGCAGGAATCTCCTCGCTCTGTGCTTCATCTTCGTGTACAGTGCCAGTCTGTCGTACTACACGATCATACCGATGCTGGCCAAACGTCAGCAGAAAGGGAATTACACTGGCAGGAAGCTGATGCATCCTGGTTACGATAGATACTTCGACGTGCACTCCAGCCCCACCTTCGAGCTCATCTATTTGTCTAACTGTCTGACGGCGTTCTTTAGATACACCGTGATAACGGCGGAGATCAGTTTGACCGTGATCATCGTCACGCACATCTGCGCGCAGATGCAGATACAGATATTGCGGTTGCAGGAGCTGTGCGACAGGAAGGACAAGGACAGTGTCCGGGAGCAATTGTCCGTTATCGTTTACGACCACAGTGAAGTCTTAAGGTCTGGTACTTTTTATTTCGGATGAATTGTTAAGGATTATCGCAGTTTTTCCAATTAGAATTATTTCGGATAACTTCAATCGTAGCACGTTCGCTATCAGCGCTAATTTCGATGGTCTTCTCAATTGTATTTTCTTTGATTCGATAATTCTTCGAAGCAAAATATTACAGAAATGAAACTGGGAACGTGTCATTGAGTTCGTAAATGTAATGTAGTTTGTAATTTCTAATAACAATATCCATAGGACTTATTTCGTTTTCATTGTGTAATTAATGCCAGTATTTTGAGTGCAAGGGTTGATTATTTTCCTGAACGAATTTTTCATTCGGATTTATAACGGTTTTGTTATTGCTATGAATGAATGGATCGTACGTTGAGAACAAGCAAGGAGATTTCTTTTTCGACGAATGTTTCAGATTCTCGAGGCTTGCCAGGGAAGCCTCCACCGGGATTCTCTTAATAGAGATCTTTACTTCAGTTTTTCTTCTGTGCCACGTCATGTACGCTTGGCTGATGGTAAGGGTACTTAGTTTAACCAGTTAACTGTGGAATTTAGTTAGAAAAATCGAAAAATGGAGCGTGTACTCGTCGAACGCAGAACGAATGCACATATATTTTAATGAAAGATCAAAGCGAAACAAAGAAGAGTCACATGTTTACGTGAAAAAATAAGGAACTCATCGCTGAAAGAATAATTATCCTCTCAAGCTTTACGATGACGTGTATACTCGTCAAACACAGTTAACTGGTTAATTGAATATTTCCAGTTTCCCTCGTCGTAAACGATAAAATCCATCGGATTCATCTGGTTCCAGGAATGGAATGATAGCAATCCAGCCGCAATGACGACATACAGCATGTACTTGACGTCTTTCACTTTCAACGCGTTCATCTTTTGTTATATTGGGGAAGTTCTCACTGAACAGGTACTACGATTATCCTCATTTTTATGACTTAATTAAATTCCTGCCACATGTACTAATCATCATGCATATTCTAAATTTAACAGAAAAATTTATACATATTTCGAACATTTGTTATATTAATATCCAAATACGCCTAACATAATCTCTAACTAAATTGATGCATAAACAGTGTGCGCAGATCGGATACGCTAGCTACGAAGTCGATTGGTACAACATATCCGGAAGAAAGGGACGCGACTTTGCACTACTCAACGTGATGTCACTCTATCCACCGAAACTTTCGGGCGGCAAAATAGTCGATTTATCACTAAATATGTTCACCATTGTGCGTAACTTTTTTCGAAATATTCAGTGCAGCAATACGTTCTTCTCGACTTTTCGATGAACGTAGCATTTTATTTAACACTAGAACTACCGTCCCAGTCAAAATGACCGATTTCGTTCTCTTTGTTTCGTAATTATTGATATCTTAAAAGCGTTGGATGTCCGAAATAATCTTGAAAATAAATAGTTTCACTTGAATAATATAACGAATGCCTGAAGAAACTGAAAATAATCTATTATTACAATTTTTATAGGAACTGCATATTAATCGTATTAAATGATCGGTAGTTCTAGTGTTAAGACACTATACGAATACTTTATTGTTATTTAAAATGTTTCGCTATTTTTCTGAGAATCTCTGAATACCACTGTAATAGAAATTCGGTGGCTTTGGTGAAATGAATTTTTCCAGTCAATATAAGCTCGTCGGAAAGAACTGTTCGCTACACCAAATAGATCGCACGATACAGAGGATAAAGTATCTCTTCGTATTTTACAGATCGTGAAGACGTCGGTTGTTTACCTGAACCTGTTACGCACAGTCACTACCTTTTAGTATAATGACAATTATCTACAACCGTTACTTCGCTGTGTTATTGAATGAATTTATTCGAATCTTCATACGGATGCCCAACTCGTTATACATCATACGTGGCTAAATCTTCAGCTATGTATATTAAAATGTGATGGTCTTAATTTTAATGTATGGAAACATTTTTATACATTAATTACAGAATTAAAAGGTTAATTATTCTAAATTAGGGGAGAAGAGTATCTTATAAGAAAGACACAAATAGGTAAGCTGTATTACACGATACGTTCCCACGGCACATACATTTTTCTAAAACTTTTATAAAACCAGTAGTTTAGTTAATAAAAAGTCATTGAGAAAGTAAAAAAATGGTAAGAAGTATAATGATGAACAGATTTGGAAATTTCAATTTTTGTAAATGTACCTAATCGTTAATGTTCCATTTCAGTCGATAGTTTATCAAAAATAAAACTGTTGGGAAACATTATCGTTATTCTAATCGAGCAGCAATAGCAAGTGTAGTACATATTTCGTTCTACTCACATTCTCAGCTGGATACGCTGCATCGTACCACTTTATTCAAATGATAGATCGTTTCCCTCTACACGCTGCAGTCACGTGTGTCCAGCACACTCGCCTCAGTGACATCAAATTCAAACTTGAATCCTAAATATATTATTCACTGTCACTCAATTTCTCTTTCGTCCAATTGATCGTGAAGTTCAATGAAAAACTACCTCCGCGATGACGATCATGACTTTAACCGTTTGGATGCTAAACAACTTTTATGGATATTTACCAAAAATGCGGAAATGATTAGGTGTATACGTAAAAAAATTAATAAGAGTAGTCATCTAATGAGATCACAAATATTGTGTTATTACAAAAAAATATCAAAAAATAACATTTATTCAAATAAATTTACTTTGATCTATTTCTTGAAGAACATACTAAGAAAATTATAATTGATACTGAAAAACAGCGCTATACCGCTCCTCAGCACTCAAACGGTTAAATCAGGCATTGAGGATATGCCAGTGGTTGCTGAAGTTGATCAGTGTACAGACCTTCATTCATGAAATCTGCTTTAGTCTTATACTCGTTCCTTTCTTCTCTTGTCTTGCCTTTAATATCTTTCCGTTTATCTATAGCTTACTTTCAACGAGTCTGTTAGGTAAGGTCAGTTTCTCCTCCACGGTTAGATCTGCGGACACAACTGCCCATCCGATATGGGAAAAACAACCTGCGCCAAGTGTATAGTTAGAATATCCACCCTCTTCAGTTCAACCCCTCGATCATGAGGAGCGGTTCGCACATGAAATTATGTATAATTATACTGGATTGCTTCCCTTCGGGGTTCGCCGATGGAATCTGTCATCGCGTGGCAAAAAAACAGACGTGTACCTGCGCTTGCGTTGTGGCAATATGGCTCAGCAAAGTTCAGTCGCGTCAATCAGTGAGTAAACTACCCCCGAGAAGTCGAGATGTCTGAGAACTGCATACGCGACGAACTGGTAAACTCCGCGAAGAACTCGAACTACGTGCACGACATAAATCACGCTCTAGGCTGGTGTCGGCGTATGTTGCGGCTGATCGGAGTGTGGTCGCTGATTCAGAAACGGACCACCAGGCTGGAGAAAGTTGTGTCGTTTCTCTGGAGAATAGTGATCCTCTGTATACAATTGTTCTTCATCGTTCCCATCACTCTTTACATATGCTACGCGGAGCAGGACACGAATATGAAGATCAAAATTGCCGGTCAGCCGATCAACTCTGCACTTTCGGTGGTGAAATTCGTCTATCTGGGGCTGAAGGGAACCGCGTTCAGAAGCTGCATCGAGCACATGGAGAACGATTGGCGGAGGGTGCGAGATCCCCAGCACCGAGACATCATGCTGAAGCAGATTTCGATCAGCAGGAATCTCATCGCTCTGTGTATTATTTTTGTATATACCGCCGGCATATCGTATTACACGGTCATACCGTTGCTGGTTAAACGCCAACAGAAAGGGAATTATACTGGCAGAAGGCTGATGCATCCTGGTTTCGATAGATTCTTCGACGTCCACTCTAGCCCTACCTTCGAGCTGCTCTATTCAGTTCATTGTCTGTCGGCTTTCTACAGATACAGTGTGACGACAGCGGAGATCTGTTTGACCGTGACTTTCGTCACGCATATCTGCGGACAGATGCAGATTCAAATGTTGCGACTGCGGGAATTGTGCAAGAGGAAGGAGGAGTACAGTGCCCGCGAGCAGTTGTCTGTCATTGTTCACGATCACGCTGAGGTCTTAAGGTCTGATACACTTTTCCTTAAGTTAATAGTTAAGGATCGTCATAGCATTCTTTTCCAATTGTCAGAATTATTTGAACAATTTCAATGTAATTGACATCGATATTTTGAGCGCGAAGGGTTAATTATTCTTTCGAACGAATTTTTAATTCTGATTTAGACCGACGGATTTATTACTGTTATAAATAAATAATGAATTTTTACTATTTCGACAAATGTTTGCAGATTGTCGAGGCTTGCCAAGGATGCCTTTACCGGAATCCTCTTAATAGAAATCTTTAATTGTGTTTTTCTCTTATGTCATATCGAGTACTCTTCCCTGATGGTAAAAATTATTACTTTAATCAAAAGTTTTCGGTTTAGCTTGTTATAGACAATGAAATCCATCGGATTAACCTGCTTCCAGGTATGGAATGATAGGAATCCAGTTATAATAACGACGTACAGCATTTTTATAACATCTTTTACTTTCAATGCGTTCATCTTTTGCTATATTGGAGAAATCCTCACTGAACAGGTATTGCGATTCTCCTCATTCTTATGACTCAATTAAATTCCTTCAACATGTACTAATCGTCATGCACATTGTAAATTTAACAGAAAAATTTATACCGGCTGAAGTAATATAGTTGTTAATATAGTACGATTTGAACATTTGTCATATTAACATCCAAACACGTCTAACATAATCTCAATTTATATTATCACATCGACAGTGTTCGGAGATCGGATTCGCCAGCTACGAAGTCGATTGGTACAACATACCTGGAAGAAGAGGTCGCGATTTTGCACTACTCAATGTGATGTCACTCTATCCACCCAAACTTTCGGGCGGAAAAATTATCGAGCTATCCCTGAACATGTTCAGCATTGTGAGTAATTTTTTCGAAATATTCAGTGTAGTAAAATGTTCCCCTCGACTTTTCGATGAACGTAACGTTTTATTTAAGGCACTATACGAATACTTTAACATTGAAGTATTCGTTATTGTCATTTAAAATGTTTTGCTATTTTTCCGAGAGTCTGCGAATGCCACTGCGATGAATTTTCGGTGATTCCGATGAAATGAATTCCTCTAGCCAACTGAAGTTCACCGGAAAGAACCTTTTGCTACACTTAATAGAATGGACAATAGAGAAGACAAAGTATCTTTTCATATTTTCCAGATTCTGAAGACATCGGTCGTTTACCTGAACATGTTACGCACAGTTACTAACTTTTAGTATAATATCAATGATCTACAACCGTCACTTTGGTGTGCAATGAATGAATTTATACGAATCTCCTTACAGATGTCCAACTTGTTATACAACATAATACGTGGTTAACAGTTAAGCTGTGTATATTACAAGGAAATGGTCTTAATTATACTGCATGTAAACATTTTTTAAACATTAAATACAAAACTTAAAATTTAATTACTTGAAATTAAAGAAAGGGAGTTCCCTATAAGACAGACACAAATAGGTAAGTTGTATTACACAGTACGATCCTATAGCACGTAAGTTTTGCTAAAAATTGTTTAAAAATTAGTAGTTCAATCATTAAAAAATCATGAAAAAAGAGAAGAAGCTTCAAGAAGTACACCGATAAGCAAAGTTGACAGATTACAAATTCTGTAAATATGCCTAGTATTTAATGTAATTGTTATTCTAATTGCCTAATCTTTAACTTTATTCAAATTAAGTAGCAACAGCAAGCACAGTACATATTTCGTTATACTCACATTATCTGGATAAGTTGCTTCGTACTATTACACAAAAGACAGGTTGTTTCCCTCTACTAGGCACGTGTGTTCAGCACAATCGTCCCAATGATATCAAACTCAAACTTGCATCCAAATTATATCATCCACTGTCACCCAATTCCTCTTCCGTCCAATTGATTGATCTTTACATTCGATTAAGCTCAATGAAAAGCTACCTCTGCGATGACGATCATGATAATAATTTAAATCAGACATGGAGGACCTGCCAGTGGTTGCTGAAGTTGATCAGCCTCTAGACCTTGATTACAGAAGGCTGCTTTAGTCTTATTATTCGTTTCTCCTCTTGTCTTCCCTTCAGCATCGTACCGTTCACCTATAGCTCAATTCCACCGAGACTGTCAGGTAACGTCAGTCCCTCAACCGCGCAACAAATGGTAAAAACGAGCTGTGCGAAGTGTATAACCGCAACATCTACCCCATTCGCTTCACCCTTTCGATCATGAGAAGTAGTCTGCACACGAAATTACGTACAATTATGTTGTACCGCTTCCCCTTGGGGTTCGCCGATGGAATCTATAATCGCGCGGAAAAAACACGCGCCCCTGCGCTTGCGTTGTGGCGATATGGCTCAGCAGGGTTCAGCGGTATCAATCAGTGAGTAAACTGCGCCCGAGAAGTCGAGATGTCTGGGAAGCACACACCCGACGACCTGGTAAAACCCGCGAAGAACTCGAACTACGCGCACGACATAGATTACGCTCTGGGCTGGTGTCGGCGCATGTTGCGGCTGATCGGAGTCTGGTCGCTGATCGAGCAACGGACCAGCTGGCTGGAGAAAGTGTTGTCGTTCCTCTTGAGGACAGTGATCCTCGGCGTGCAGCTCTTCTTCATCGTTCCCATCACTCTTCACATATGCCAAACGGAGAAGAATCCGATGATGAAGATCAAATTGCTCGGCCCGCCGAGCAACTGTGCGTTCTCAGTGATCAAGTTCTTCTACCTCGTGCTGAGGGGAACCGCGTTCAGAAGCTGCATCGAGCACATGGAGAACGATTGGAGAAGGGTAAAGGATCCCCAGCATCGAAGCATCATGCTGAAGCAGATATCGATCAGCAGGAATCTCATTGCTTTGTGCTTGTTCTTTATTTATGCTGCCGGGATATCGTACTACACGATCATACCGCTGCTCGCGAAGCTTCAACGCAAGGGGAATCACACCGGCAGGAGGCTGATGCATCCCGGTTACGACAGATTCTTCGACGTGCGTTCCAGCCCTGTCTTCGAGCTGATCTACTCTGCTCACTGTGCGTCGGGTTTCTTCAGATTCAACGTGACCGCGGCGGCGTTCACTTTGGCCGTGATCTTCGTCACGCATATCTGCGGACAGATGCAGATACAGATGCTGCGGTTGCGGGAGCTGTGCAACAGGAAGGACAAAGAGACCGTTCGCGGGCAGTTGTCTGTTATTATTCACGATCACGTTGAGGTCTTAAGGTCAGATCAAATTAATAATTAAGGATTATCGTCGTCCTTTTCGATTGTTCGATCGCTCTGGGTAGGATTAATCCGTTGTAAATGGATCTGTTGTATGACGGAAGATGAATATATAGGTAAATGATACGTTGATGATGCGCGTGAAGGTTTCTTTTCCGATGAATATTTCAGATTCTCGAAGATCGCCAGGGGCGCCTTTATCGAAATCGTTTTAATTGAAATCTTTGGTTCCACTTTTCTCCTGTGTTTGGTCGAGTACTGTTGTCTTCTGGTAAAAACGATTTGTTTCACTGAAAGTTTTCGGTTCTACTCGTTGTGGTCAATGAACTTCATCGGATTCGTCTTTCCTTCAGGAATGGAAGGCCAGCAATGCAATTGCAATGACGACGTACACCATTTATATGACGTCTTTCACCTTCAACGCGATGATCTTTTGTTACATTGGCGAAATTCTCACTGAACAGGTATTACGATTATACTTACTGTCTCACCTCGCGTTTCAGGAAGCCCTACGAAATTAACACTAGAACTACCGAGCATTTAATACGATTAATATGCAATTCCTATAAAAATTGTAACAATAGATTATTTTCAGTTTCTTCAGGCACTCATCATAGTACTGAAATCAAGCTATTTATTTTCAAAATCATTTCGAATATTCAATGCTTCGAAGATATCAATAATTGTCGAACAAAAAAATCAAAACCAGTCGTTTTGATATAATCGTCACGTGTATTCTGAACTTAACAGGAACATTTATTTACCCACTCTGTTTAGCACGATACCGATCGTAGCAACGTAATAGTCAATATCGTTTAGACTAAATATTTATCACGTGTACGTCAAAATACACTTACTGTTCACAGACGACGTTTATTCTGATTCTCAACGAACTGAAAGATGGACGTTGACAAGATACGACAAAATGAGATAGAACGATAGGGAATATAGGTGCCAATTTTTTATTTGTACCTCACTTAATCGTATTCTATTTTATCAGCGATCTTCATTTACGCGAATCAGCTAATAAAAGTTCGTTGAAGATGAGAATAAACTTTGTCTATGACCAGTAACTAGATTTCAATCTAAATCATGACACTGACACTAATAAATTAAAATTATTTTACAAAAACGTTACCTCTGTTCACATTTTCATCTAAAAATGCATGAACTCTTTCCAGTATCTAATTGTTTCTTCAATATTGTCTGGTATATTGTTAATTTACATGTATGAAATTAAATCGTGTGGTTTGAACAGTTATCACGTGAATATCCGAATACTCCTATCATAATCTGACTTTGAATTGTACTGACAGTGTTCGCAGATCGGATTCGCCGGCTACGACGTCGATTGGTACAACTTACCAGGAAAAAGGGGATGCGACTTCATACTGTTGAACATGATATCGCTCTATCCACCGAAACTCTCGGGCGGCAAGATAATCGAATTGTCTCTAAACACGTTCAGCGTCGTGAGTAATTATTTCTTAGGTTTAGGTGTGGTATCAAGTTCATTCCGATTTTCCGTTAAAGTCAGTTTTGTGTAAAAGAATATAGCGATTTCTTCGTCATCGAAGTAATCGGCATTATTTCTTGTAACGTTCCGTTGTTTCTCTGAGAACCTATCATCGCGTTAGAAATTTCTTGGCTTCGATGAAACGAATTTTTCTAAGCAACCGAAGCTCGGCAGAGTTTTATACTACACCTAATGGAATCCACAATGGAAAAGGTAAAGTGTCCATGCTTTCCAGATCCTGAAGACGTCAGTTGTGTACCTGAATTTGTTGCGTACGATCACTACCTTTTAGTGCCTGTTTAGTCATCGATTCAATTTTCATTGTATTATTGAACAGAAGTTGGAGGAAGGAAGAAGACACGTTCCCGAAAACTCCGTATTGACTTGAAATTACAAACATTAATTTAGTAACGAATTCTTTATCTGAATTGAAACTTTTGTGAAATTAGTAACCTGACGATGAAAAGGTCTTCGAAGACGCGAAGAAATGTAACTCACCGCGTTGAACAGATCTGGGACAGCATTATCGGTGTACCAAAAATAAAATTCTTTGGAATATTCGACATTTTATTTTAATTGAGTAATAGTAGTAAGTACAATGCTCTGTATCATTATTATGCGTTTAGAACAATGTTCGTATTGAACACTGGCAGACCATTCAGTTAATTAACCATGCCTAACTAAGAAAATGAAACTGCTTACTCAACATTCATTCAGTATAGAGATTTTCCAAGATACACTGTAAAATCTCGTATATCGAGGAAAGGTTTCGATAATATGACCATAAAATTTATACATTTCCAACCTACACGAAGAAACAATAGTGATTCACTGAAATCAAACAGATTCGCATCGAATATATCTTTCATTCGTGTACTTTTAACTTTCAAAGTTGTGCAAGTCGACAAAATATACCTTCTCAATTTACACAGGTAAATCTGGTACACATAAACTAAATATGTAACAAAGAAACCAAAAGATTGCCTACTTACCTTAGAAAATTGATCCCCATTCTCTATCTTCTCAAGACATTATATCCAGAACCCAGCTCAGTGATCACAATGCGTACAAAACTTTCGTATAGTCGACGCGATTATCTTCGATCGATCCTGAACACTAATGAAAAGCAATCATCGCAATGCAGACCATGAGAATAATATGAATTACATACTGAAGACGTACCAATGACTGACGTAGACACTGATCGCAAAGAGCTGCTTCAGTCTTATTACTGTCCTTCCCCCTTCTCTTCACGATCCCAAGAATTTCTTTATTAAGCACGGTTTCATCGTGTGCTCCGCGATTAAATCCATCAACCCAACACGACTGCCCATGGGAACAACCACCGCGAAGTCTATAGCCGGAATATCCATCGCGTCTGTTTCAACCCCTCGATCGAGGTACTCGTTCATGAAATAACGTACAATCATTCCGATTTGCATCCTCTTGGGGTTCGCGCAAAAAAAGAGTACAACCTCAACAAAGTCTATAGTCAGAGTATCCATCCGCTCGTTTCACCCTCGGACAACAAAGTTGCGCATGAAATTGTAATCAGTTCCCGTGGATCGCTTCCTCGTGGGGTTCGCCGAGTGCACGGCCATCCTCGCGCGAAAAGAAGGGAAGAGCGCAGGCGCGTTCGCGTTGCGGCATCATGGCCTTCGCGTTCATTCAGCCGTATTATTCAGTGGGCAATCTGCGCTCGAGAGGTCGACATGTCTGGGAAGAACGCGCTCGAGGAAGCGGTTAAGGGCGCGATAAACTCGGACTACCTGGAGGACAGGGATTACGCTTTGGGCTCGTGTCGGCGTCTGTTGAAGCTGATCGGGGTCTGGTCGCTGATTCAGAAACGGCCCAGCAGGCTGGAGAAAGCTCTGTCGTTCCTCCTGAGAACAATGATCTTCTGCATACAACTGTTCTTCATCATTCCCATCGCCATTCACGTGTTCTACGTGGAGCAGAATCCGAACATGAAAATAAAGCACATCGGTTCGCCGAGTAACTGTGCGTTCTCAGTGATCAAGTTCATCTACCTCGGGCTGAGGGGGACTGAGTTCAGGAGCTGCATCGAGCACATAGAGAGCGACTGGAGGAGGGTGCGGGATCCCCAGCACCGGAGCATCATGCTCAAGCAGATATCGACGAGCAGCAATCTCATCGTGCTGTGCTTGTTCTTCTTCTACGCCGCCGGGATATCGTACTACACGATTATACCGCTGGTGACTAGGCGTATACAGAAAGAGAATTACACTGGCAGGAAGCTGATGCACCCTGGTTACGACAGATACTTCGACGTGCACTCCAGCCCCACGTTCGAGCTCATCTACTCGGCTCACTGTCTGTCGGGTTTCTTCAGGTACAGCGTGACGATAGCGGCGTTCAGCCTGGCAGTGATCTTTGTCACGCACATCAGCGGCCAGATGCAGATACAGATATTGCGACTGAGGGAACTGTGCTCGAGGAAGGACAGGAACAGCGTTCGTGAGCAGCTGTCTGTTATTATTCACGATCACGCGAAGGTCTTGAGGTCTGGTGATTAATCATTTCGATCGTCGGAGTAATTCCTCACGATCTCAATCCGTAGTTGATATTCATTTCTCTATGAGGGATCCTGTTTTACTTGTTGCATTGTAAATGGAAATCGAATGTTTTTTTATGGAAATTTTAATTATGTTTTCATGCGAGTTGTTTTGTAGTAAAGGTTTGTCTTTATATTGAGTTCCTTCGTTTACGGTTGTATATACTTTGGTAATATGTTTCTCTTTGAAGAACGAAAGTGAATTTTCTGTTCTGATTTAGGGCGACGGGATTATTATTGTTGTAAATGGTTTTATTGCCTGAGTGGAAGAGAATAGATAGGTAAACCTAAATAGTAAGTACTTCAAATGTTTCAAAGCGAGGTAAATATTTCAGATTTTCGAAGATTGTCAGAGACGCCTTTACCGAGATCCTCTTAATAGAAATCCTTAATTCCGCTTTGCTCATGTGTTTTATCGAGTACTGTTGTCTACTGGTAAAATCGATTAGTTTAATTAAAAGTTCTTAGTTTCTCAGGTTGTGGTCAATAAAATCGATCAAATCATCTGGTTCTAGGAATGGAAAGCTAGCAATGCAGTCGCAGCCACGACGTACATCATTTACATGATATCTTTCACTTTCAATGCGATGATCTTTTGTTACATTGGTGAAATCCTCTCTCAACAGGTATCACGATTATCCTTTTTTCACAACATTACGTCTTTCGCATGCTGACGAAATATATTAGGTGCCGGAAATGCTTGTTTCTTATTACCTATTGTTATTTCAATCAGTACGTCACTAGTTTAACGAATGAAATTAGTATTAGCAACAAGTTACGTTTAGACCGTCAGTATCATGTAAACTAAAATTTACAAAAACGTCATCTCTGTTTACAGTTTCATCTTAGAAACTTATGAACTTTTTCCAGTATCTAATTGTCTCTTCAATATTGTCTTCAATATTGTTAATTTACATCTGTGAAATAAAATCACGTGGTTCGAACAGTTATCACATGAATATCTGAATACTCCTAACATAATCTGATTTTAAAATGTCGTGTTGACAGTGTTCAAAGATCGGATTAGCTAGCTACGAAGTCGATTGGTACAACTTACCAGGAACAAGGGGAAGCGACTTCATTTTGCTGAACGTTATATCACTCTATCCACCGAAACTTTCGGGTGGCAAAATAATCGAGCTGTCTTTAAACACGTTCAGCATCGTGAGTAATTATTTTTCAGGCGTTAGTTGCAGTAAACAGTTCTTTCCTACTTTTCGTGAAAATCAAAGTTTCGGTTAATATAATACAGAAATGGTTAAGACGTTCGTGAATTCGTGAAGCTCGTCGGAAATTACTCTTTATTACACCTAATAAAATGCTCAATGGAAAAGATAAAGTACCTTTCCATGTATTCCAGATCTTGAAGACGTCGGTTGTTTACCTGAATTTGTTTCGCACAGTATCTACGGTTTAATGTGACATTCATGTTTTGCAAGTATTACTTCACTGTGTTATTGTGTGAAATTGTATTAATCTCTCTACTGATGTTCAATTAAGTAAGCTACGATTAAGAAAAGCACGAGTGGGTAATCTGAATAACAGATTATGCTTCTTTAACAATAACCCGGAAATTTTTCTGAAACTTTTCTAGAACTAATACGCTCATAATTATAGGATCTTTACAGAAAAGTAACAAAAGTAACGCATGGAGCAGTAAAGAGATTTAGAATGGTTAACATTTTGTACATGTGCCTAATTAATAATGTAATACAGAATACTACTATTTTACTTTTACGAATAATAATAATAATTACAACACATATATCATTGTACTTACATTCTCATACGTTGATTCATATTACCATTATCCCTATGCGATTCGATTTCGAGCGTAAGAAAACCAAACATTGATAAAACAATTGATCGTTTCTTTCGTCTCTTCGATTCAGTTGACATGCACCTTACTGATCGTCATGTACGATTGATCGTAGAGTTCAATGAAAGCTACTTCCGTGCTAACAATCAAAAGATTCGTGTCAACTAGGTGTTGAAGATGTTTTCAGTGGCTGTTTCACGACAACAAACTAAACAGAACTGTTTCACTCTTACTGCTGCTCGCTATTTTCCTCTGTTCTCTCTTCATCGTCTCATCGTTCACTCACAGCCAAATTTCAGTGAGTCTGTTAGGTACGGTAAGTTTCTCCGTGTCCTCTAAAATTAAATCTGCTAACACAACACGACTGTCCATCCGATACGGGGAAGAAGAAACTCTGCGAAGTGTATAGCCAGAATATCCACTCCATTCGTTTCAACCCTTCCATCAGGAGAAATAGTTTGGACAAGCAATCATATATAATTATACTGGATTGCTTTCCCTTCGGGTTCGCCGATGGAACTTCTAATCGCACGGAAAGAACGGACCCGCTTTTGCGCTTGCGTTGCGGCAATATGGCCGAGCAAAGTTCAGCCGCACCAATCAGTGAATAAACTGCGCCCGAGAAGTCGAGATGGCTGGGAACCACACACCTGGCGAACTGGTAAACACCGCGAAGAACCTGAATTACGAGGACGATGCGAATTACGCTCTGGGCTGGTGCCGGCGTATGTTGCGGCTGATCGGAGTGTGGTCGCTAATTCAGAAACGGACCAACAGGCTGGAGAAAGTGGTGTCGTTTCTCTGGAGAATAGTGATCCTCTGTGTACAATTGTTCTTCATCGTTCCCATCACTCTTCACATATGCTACGTGGAACAGAACTCGAACATGAAGATCAAAATTGCCGGTCAGCCGATTAACTCTGCACTTTCGGTGGTGAAATTCGTCTATCTGGGGCTGAAGGGAACCGCGTTCAGAAGCTGCATCGAGCACATGGAGAACGATTGGCGGAGGGTGCGAGATCCCCAGCACCGAGACATCATGCTGAAGCAGATTTCGATCAGCAGGAATCTCATCACTATGTGCATTATTTTTGTATATACCGCCGGCATATCGTATTACACGGTCATACCGTTGCTGGTTAAACGCCAACAGAAAGGGAATTACACTGGCAGAAGGCTGATGCATGCTGGTTTCGATAGATTCTTCGACGTCCACTCTAGCCCTACCTTCGAGCTGCTCTATTCAGTTCATTGTCTGTCTGCTTTCTACAGATACAGTGTAACGACAGCGGAGATCTGTTTGACTGTGACTTTTGTCACGCATATTTGCGGGCAGATGCAGATACAAATGCTGCGGTTGCAGGAACTGTGCAACAGGAAGAAGAAGGACACTGTTCGCGAACAGTTGTCTGTCATTGTTCACGACCACGCTGAGGCCTTAAGGTCTGATACCCTTTATCTCAAATTGATAGTCATCCACTTGTGCTGGAAAGACGTGCCACGTCGAGACGTTTCTATCACAAAATTCTCAATGATGTCTTTCAGACATTGATTATCTTGTTGCATTACACCTATTATACTACTTCGAAATGTATCACTCTATACAGAATGATTAACAAACAAAGATAGGTAAAACCAAATTCATCCGAGGAGACTTTTCCAAATGTCTGAACTCATTTCCAGCGCAAGTGGTTAAGGATCATCGTAGTTTTATTTTCCAATTGTCAGAATTATTTGAACAATTTCAGTCTGTAATTGACATCAATATTTTCAGTGCAAAGGGTTAATTATTTTTCAGCACGTATTTTTCTTTCAAGATTTCTTCTTCGACAAATGTTTCAGATTCTCGAGGCTTGCCAAGGATGCCTTTACCGGGATCCTCTTAATAGAAATCTTTAATTCAGTTTTTCTCCTGTGTCATGTCGAGTACGCTTGTCTGATGGTAAGAATGACTAGTTCGATTGAATGTTTTCAGCTTCCCTCTCTATAGACAATAAAATCCATCGGATTCACCCGGTTCTAGGAATGGAATGATAGCAATCCAGTTGCAATGACGACGTACAGCATTTTTATGACATCTTTTACTTTCAATGCGTTGATCTTTTGTTATATTGGGGAAATCCTGACTGAACAGGTACTACGATTATCCTCATTTTTATAACTTAATTAAATTCCTTCAACATGTACCAATCGTCATGCATATTATAAATTTAATAGAAAAATTTATACCGGCTGAAGTAATGTAGTAGTTAACATAATACGGTTTGAACATTTGTCATATTAATATCCAAATCCGCCTGACATAATATCGGTTTTAATTGTTACACTGACAGTGTGCGGAGATCGGATACGCTAGCTACGAAGTCGATTGGTACAACATACCTGGCAGAAGGGGTCGCGATTTTGCACTACTCAATGTGATGTCACTCTATCCTCCCAAACTTTCGGGCGGCAAAATTATCGAGCTATCCCTGAACATGTTCAGCATTGTGAGTAATTTTTTCGAAATATTCAGTGTAGTAAAATGTTCCCCTCGACTTTTCGATGAACGTAACGTTTTATTTAAGGGACTATACGAATACTTCAACATTAAAGTATTCGTTATTGTCATTTAAAATGTTTTGTTATTTTTCTGAGAGTCTGCGAATGCCACTGCGATGAATTTTCGGTGGCTCCGATGAAATGAATTCCTCTAGCCAACTGAAGTTCACCCGAAAGAACTTTTTGCTACGCTTAATAGAATGGACAATAGAGAAGACAAAGTATCTTTTCATATTTTCCAGATCCTGAAGACGTCGGTCGTTTACCTGAACATGTTACGCACAGTTACTAACTTTTAGTATAATATCAATGATCTGCAACCGTCACTTTGATGTGTTACTGAATGAATTCATATGAATCTCCTTACGGATGTCTAACTTGTTGTACAGCATCATGCGTGACTAAGAGTTAAGCTATGTGTATTAAAGTGTGATAGTCTTAATTCTAATGTATGTAAACGTTTTTCATAGATTAATCAGAAAATTAAAAACTCAATTATTCCAGTTTAGGGAAAGAGAATGTCTTTTAAGAAAGACACAAATAGGTAAGCTGTATTTCCTGAAACATTTATAAAATAATGGTTTAGGTGATGAAAGATCGTTACAAAAGTAAAGAAATGGTGAGAAATACAATGATGTGTTTTGTTCTACTCACATTCTCAGCCGGATGCGTCGCGTCATACCACTATCATTCAAAAGATAGATCATTTCCCTCTACAAAGTCTAGCACAGTCGTCCCAGTGACATCAAATTCTCACTTCTGTTTTAACCCTTAGCACTCCATGTTGTTTTGTAATCTTTCAGCAACTGCAACTAATTTTTGTAGTATTCCCAGCGAAAATGAGAAATGCTATAACATTTCTGCGAACTTTTATTTTCCTTTTTAGTACAAAATTTGGATGTGTGGTAGTTTCTTTAAGATTCATTAAAATATTCAGTTCAAAGGTTAATAATATTATTCACTGGTACCAAATTTTTCTTCCGTCACTAGTCATCCCATTCTATTTTTCGTAAAGCTCAATGAAAAACTATCCGCGCAATGACGATCATGACAGTAACTTAAATGAGATGTCGAGGACCTGCCAGTGGCTGCTGAAGTTGAACTCTGCTTTAGTCTCATAGTCCGTTTCTTCTCTTGTCCTCTCTGGGTCATCTCACCGTTTACCCATAGCCAACTTTCAGCGCGTCTGTTAGGTAAGGTCAGTGTCCGCACGTCCTCCACGGTTAGCTCTCCCAGCACAACACTGCCCATTCGATATGGGAAAAGCAACCTGTGCCAAACGTATAGCTACAGTATCCACCCCACTCAGTTTACCTCTTCGATCACGGAGTAGTCTCAAATGAAATTATCAGCAATTATGCTGGATCGCTTCCCCTTGAGTTTCTTCGACGGGATATACCATCGCGCGGAAAAAAATGCGCGTTCCTGCGCTTGCGTTGTGTCATTACTGTTCCGCGAAGTGGACCCGCATCAGTCAGTGAGAAAATTGCGCTCGGGAAGTCAGGATGTCTGGGAAGCACACACGTGACGAACCGGTAAAGACCGCGAAGAACTTGAACTACGAGGACGACATAAATTACGCTCTGGGCTGGTGTCGGCGTCTGTTGAAGCTGATCGGAGTTTGGTCGCTGATCGAGGAACGGACCAGCTGGCTGGAGAAAGTGTCGTCGTTTCTCTGGAGAATAGTGATCCTATGCGTACAGTTCTTCTTCATCGTTCCTATCGCTCTTTACATATGCCTCGTGGAAGAGAACACGAACATGAAGATAAAACTGATCGGTCCACCGAGCAATTGTGCGTTCTCGGTGTTCAAGTTCTTCTATCTCGTGTCGAGGGGAACCGCGTTCAGAAACTGCATCGAGCACATGGAGAACGACTGGAGAAGGGTGCGAGATCCCCAGCATCGAAGCATCATGCTCAGGCAATTATCGATCAGCAGGAATCTGCTCACTCTGTGCTTGTTCTTCATTTACACCGCCGGTGTCACGTACTACACGATCATACCGCTGGTGACTAGGCGTCTGCAGAAAGGGAATTACACTGGCAGGAAGCTGATGCATCCTGGTTACGATAGATTCTTCGATGTGCACTCCAGCCCTACGTTCGAGCTGATCTATTCGGCTCACTGTGTGTCGGCTTTCTTCAGGTTCAACGTGACCTCGGCGGCGTTCAGCTTGGTCGTCGCCTTCGTCACGCATATCTGCGGACAGATGCAGATTCAAATATTGCGGTTGCAGGAACTGTGCAACAGGAAGGATAGAAACAGCGTTCGCGAACAGCTGTCGGTCGTTGTGCGGGATCATGCTGAGATCTTAAGGTATGGTGCTGTTTGTTTGAAATTGATAGTTAAGAAGCAGTTTTCTTTTTCAAGTGTTGATAGTTATTTCTGTCGATGATAATAAGATAGTTACTTCGCGTTGTTTGAATCCATCTGAATTTTTAGTGAATGTTTGTTTCTGATTTATGAGGACGGTTTTGTTATCGCTATAAATGGATCTGTCACTTAAAGCGAAATAGATAAATAGATAAGTAATCAGTTGGACAAATATTTCAGATTTTCGATGGATGCCAGGGATGCCTTCACCGAGATCCTGTTATTAGAAATCCTTAATTCTGTCGTAGTCCTGTGTCAGATCGAGTACTGTTTCCTCATGGTAAAAGTGACTACTTTAATTGAATATTTCCAGTTTCCCTCGTTACGGTTAACAGAAATCGATCGAATTGCTCTGGTTCCAGGAATGGAATGATAGCAATCCAGTTGCAATGACGATATACTGCATGTACCTGACATCTTTCACTTTCAATGCGCTGATCCTTTGCTATATTGGCGAAGTTCTCTCTGAACAGGTACTACCGTTATCCTTAATTTAACACGTTAATTTATCACATTACGTTCCTTCGTACATATTCTAAATTGAATAAAAAAATTGATTTACCCGATGTGTCTGATATTCCATCGATTGAAATATGGTCAATATTTTGTTACCTGATAGAGTATTTATCGCATATACCTTAGAATACGCTTAACACAAACTTGTTTTTAATTGTTTCTTTAATATTGGCAGGTATATTGTTAATTTACACGTATGAAATAAAATCGTGTGGTTTGAACAGTTATCTGAATATCTGAATATTCCTAACATAATCTGACTGAATTGTGCTGACAGTGTTCGCAGATCGGATTCGCCGGCTACGATGTCGACTGGTACAACTTACCAGGAAAAAGGGGATGCGACTTTATATTACTCAACATGATATCACTCTATCCACCGAAACTCTCGGGCGGCAAGATAATCGAATTTTCTCTAAACACGTTCAGCATTGTGAGTAATCGTGTTTCAGGTGGAACACATAATGGGAAGGATAAAGTATCTTTCCGTATTTTCCAGATCCTGAAGACCTCGGTTGTTTACCTCAACTTGTTACGCTCGGTTACTACCATTTAGTATAACATCCATGTTACGCAATTATCACTTCGCTTTGTTACTGTACGAAATTCTGTCAATCTCCCTACTGATGTTCAATTAGCTAAGCAACGTAATTCGTAGCTGACGTTTAAGGTGTATATATAATGTTAGTGTTGCCGTATGTATTATAATTAATATGTGATACCTTTACATATATTATAATTGATATCGTCGTATTTTATATATAAAAATATACATAAATTAATTATTCCACGTTACAGATGGAGAGAATCGGATAACGAATAGGTAAGACCTATAGCTTCTAAATTTTGGTTCTATTAGAAAGAAAGAGGAATAGGAGATACTTCAGAAAATCTGATTTTATGTCCCTGCTTGCTTTTAAACATCGATCCCCTTTCCGTTACCCTCTCAAGCGACTACATGGTGTGTTCAATGAATATCACAAAACGATCAAAACAGAAGACACAATCAATTTACCTTTACTGCCTCTCAGTGATCTACATCCGCCGCAATACCCTTTCGACAACGTGTATAGAGCTTCTAGAAACTGTCAGCAAAGGCTTTTCTAGGAATCCATCGAGTACCGCTGTCAAATCTTCTTGGACACCCGACAGGACCAAGGAACGCTTCAAATCTAAAACATATTAACAAAATAGTAGCTTGCATATGTTGTTAATAGTACCAATCCTTTCGAATAAAGTGTTAGCAATGTTTCTCTTCTGATTCGTACAACATTCCCCCATCGAGTAAGAAAAAGAAGCTACTTACTTTGTAACTCTTTCATTCTCGTCCATCGTATTCGCCATTATTTCACCATCACAATGTCCGCCCGAAAAACAGTTGATCTTCACAAAGTTCCAACATGAAACTTACACAACACAATTACAGAAAACTTGAACAACATTCGAGCATCGAATCAGTGTAACATCCTATAGTCCCGTATTCGTTACATTGTTACAAGCCCACTCAAGAGCGACAGTACATGTCCATCCAGCGCAAGGAGGGTAATACCTATGACTCGAGTCTATAACCAGAATCATCTCCCGGCACGATCCGTCCTGATCACGCGACATGCATGCAAAATCGAGGACAATTATCGTTCTCCTCCATCGATGCACCGAGCGCTCGCGTGTCACGCGAATCGACGATGCGTGACCGCGCTTGCGTTCTAGAAGTATCGTCCCTTGACACTGGAAAACGGCGATCAGTCGGCAGCGTGCACCCGAGGGGACAACATGCGCGAGCAATTGCACCGCAGGATCAGGAAGCACTCGAACCAGTTCAACCGCGACGAGGACTTCGAGTACGCTCTGGAACTGTGCCGTTGGTTGCTGAAACCGCTCGGGATCTGGTGGTTCATTTACAGCAAGGCTAAGAGAACGGAGAAAGTGCTCTCGATCCTGCTGATGATCATGTGCTTCGCCAGTTTAATGTTCCTCCTGGTGCCGGTGTCCTGTCATCTGTTGCTCGAGGACCTGGACGCGAGGACGAAGATAAAGCTGATCGGGCCGACCTGCAATTGCTCGCTGTCCGTGATCAAGTATTGCTACCTGGTCTTCAGAGGGAAGACCTTCGTGCGCTTCATCGGGCAGGTGGAGAACGATTGGAGGATGGCGACCAATCGGCATCACCGGGTGATCATGCTGAAGCAGGCGTGTTTCAGCCGGAATCTCATCATGCTGTGCATCATCTTCATTTACTCCGCGAACATATCGTACCTCATGATCCCGTTGTCCATGCGACGAGCGACGGGGAACGCGACCGTGAAGGTGCTCGCTTATCCGGGCTACAACCGGTTCTTCGACGTCCAGTCGAGTCCGACCTACGAGATCCTCTATTTCGGCCAATGTTTCGTGGGATTCGTCAGGCACGGCGTGACCATCGCGTCGTTCAGCTTGGTCGTGGTCTTCGTCACTCACATCTGCGGACAGATGCAGATACAGTTACTGAGGTTGGAGGAACTGAACTGCGAGGCGGAGGAGAAGGACTCCGATCGCGATCCTTTGGGTGATATTATACGGAATCACACGGAGATATTAAGGTTAGGCGATCGGTGTCTCGATTTAACGTATCGACGCGTTCTCTTTGGTTGAGATTGGCTTCGGGAGATTAATGATACTCGCGGATATACTAATTAATACGAAAATAGAATTAGATTGTTTTCTTTTAATTGGTCCTTTGACCCTTTGCGGACGAAGATTGTTGAAAGTGTACAAAACCTTTTGCAGATTCTGCTAAATTAAACACTGGATGCTTAAGTTATAGAGAATAAGGAGACGACTGATTTCTTGCTTTTCGAATAGTTAAATCATTTGTTCGCGATTTGGTATTCCAAACGTGGGAGTTGGTCTCAGAAATGCCGACATTCGTCCGCAAAGGGTTAATATTATAAAAATATAGATGCAAATGCAGTGATTTTAAGAAGAATTTCATACGGTTTTTACTGGTTTTTGAAAAAGTTTATGATTCCTATCACTGTCATTTGTTAGTATTAGACTGACATTGGATGGGCGTAGCCGACACTTGCAACAACGGGTTAATAATGTTTCATTAGTTTGATTGTTTGTTTTTTGAGGAAGGAAACTTTGAGATCGATTGTTGGTAAAAATAACGTTGCATTGGCAGGTGCAATTGCTGCCCGCTGCACCTTAATAATTAAAAAAAAATGGTACTTGTGTGTTTGGGTATAATGTGGATAAATATTGTGGTTGTCAATGGATCTAAGAGCTCTTCTTTCGGAACACAAATTCTAATATCAATTATTCAAGCATGAACATGAAAATCTCACTGGTAATGTACATTTCAGATTTACCAAGAAAGTCGGGAATGCATTTAGCGAGATTATTTTTATGGAGGTCATCGGTAGTACGTTCCTCATGTGCATGTCCGAATACTGTTTCCTGTTGGTAAATATTAACGTCCGACTAAGAAGGTGCACTTTTTTAATACTATTAGTAATGTCCGCTAAGACCATTCGATTCTAGGAGTGGGCGAATAACAATACTGTGGCAATAACAACCTACATTGTTTATATGATCTCCTTTAGTTTCATCGCGCTGATCTTTTGTTGCATAGGCGAAATCCTCACTGACCAGGTACCGAACTTTGCTCATGTTACCAATCACTATGTTAAACATTCAAAGCGACAATAAATTTTGCTGATGCATTGTCAGCAATATTTATTAATCAATAATATTTGATACTGATCAGTTTGACGAATTCTAGATTTCATATACAATTCGACTAAAAATATAATAAAGTGTACTATTTAGTCCAGTTCACCGATATTTTCAAATGCCTTATACAGATTTCAATGCATTAAAACTAATCTCCGCTTTAATTGAAACGCTATCAGTGTTCGCAGATCGGTCACGTCAGCTACGAAATCAATTGGTACAACTTACCACCGAAGAAGGCGCACAGTCTTGTGCTACTCAACGCTATATCACAATATCCGCCTAAACTCACGGGTGGCAAAATAACTGTGCTATCTTTAAACACGTTCAGCCTTGTAAGTGTACCTGATACACACTAGTACCGTCAGTTTCTGGCAACCTGGCAGTCGTGACGTCATAGGGGCGGAGTCAGTTGCTCCGAATCCAATTGCGAGTCCAAGAATGGCTCTTCGCGCTCTTCGTCGCGCGTCCCGGTTGGTGGGCGTGAGCGCCTCAGCCAATCAGGCGCGCGCCTTTGAATCTGACTACTCAGACGCGAGTGCCAGGTTATCTGCAACGGACAGTACACGTCGCCTCTTCCTATATGGAACCTGTTGTGCTGATTATCCGAGTTGGGAGGCAAGGAGTGACATTCATTCATCGTTGTGAGATCGATTGTTATGGAGACACAGTTTCGACACGTCTTTGTTATTGGTTGAGCAGCAGGATGGAGAAAGACGGCCAATAACAGTGAGTTGACGTTTCCCCTTGCTCTCCGGTTAGGAAGTCGACGGAGGAAGTTTCAAATGGAAAGAGGCGAAGTGTATGTGGATGCATCATACTTGAAGACAATACACGCCTTTGTAATTTACAGATCGTGAAGTCGTCGGTAGTTTACTTGAACGTGCTACGGACAATGACTTACTAATATATTCATCTGTCAATATTGTCGCGATGCTACCGCCAACGTGTACGATCAAATTAATCTCCCCATAGATCGTCTATTTTGAAATATAATGTTGTTGTTCAAGTAACTCGAAATATAATATTTCTGTAAAGTTCTTAAGGCTGCGTGGGACAATAGAACGGAAAGTATTAAATTCCGTTCACGAGTTTTTATATTAAGTGTTTTGATAAGATTTTATAAATATATATAACCATTATCGTTTTGATGGAAATTTAAACAATTGTTACAAGTACATTGTTTGATAGAATTTCATGGATTTATGATTATTCGCAAATGAAGACGTGCGAGTCGCGTTAAAGCTGAGTAAGGCGACGCCCATCTGAGCGAAGGGCTTAGTTAATTCAATTCGTAATTCTATCTACAAACCCACAAAAATTTCCTTAGATCATTTACTTTACACTTAACACTAAAACTACCGTACCAGTCAGAATGACAGGTTTCGGATCTTTTGTTTCGCAATTATCGATATCTCTAAAGGATTGAATATTCGAAATGATCTTGAAAATAAATAGTGTCACTCGAGTACTATAATAAATGTCTTAAGAACCTGAGAATAATTTATTGTTACAATTTTTATACAGATTACATATCAATCGTATTAAATGCTCGGTAGTTCTAGTGTTAATATATTAAACTCATCACAGTACCAAGATACGACTGTCATAATGAACACGTTCCGTGTCACGTGTGCCATTTATGGGCAATTTCTGTAAAACGTGAAAACGTAAAGAAATAATATCAAAATATACTAAAAGTCAACAGAAGCTTGAACGTAACTTAGTCTATCATTGAAGAAACCAGTGCACTTTATAAGCAAGATATAACCGAAATTTCCAGTGGCACGGAATGTGTTAATTAATCTTACAGAAAAATGGTCCTTAACATCGTGTTGTCAAATTTCAGTTACCCTCACGACTCACTGTACATATCCAGAACCACGAACAAACATTAACCATGAACCACCATCTAATGCACTTCCTTTTACGACTATCCCTGCACAGGTTCTCCAGAAGAATGACAGCATCTACACATTTTTCCTTCTCCCTCTATACAATTATACCCCTAATACTAACCGACGACTCTATGGAAAACCAATCATTCGTGCAACATCACGATTCCGTTTTTTTCAATACGGCGTCGATCAATTGAAAGCTGCAATCAAAAAAAGGACGCAACAACCCTATGCCTCTATAATCAACCCCTTTCTCCAGCCGCACACCGGCCGAGAATACCAACCGGCTATACCACAGACGGCCAATCATTTGTGCAATTTCATGCCGCTTTTTCAATGCGCCGTCGATCAATTGAAAGCTGCAATTAAAAAAGGGACGCACGCGACATGCATCGGCGCAAGCTCAGTGACTCTGCACAATCAATTCCCCCTGGTACCTCTCGGCGAACAGTCGCTTCCAAGTTTCCCGCACGTGAACACGATGCGCACTCCCGTCGTTCGAGAGCAGAGCGCGGACAGGCCGCGCAACCCCAACTACAAGAAAGACATTGTCCACATTTTGAAGCACCCCAGGTGGATCCTGAGATCCATCGGCATCTGGCCGACCTTCTTGGAGGATGACAACGGGATACTACCTAAACTAGTGATCGGACTCTGCAACCTGACGCTACTTTTCACGGTGGTACCGTTCATTTTCTACATCACGCTCGAGGAGCAGAACATCGAGATAAAGATGAAGCTTCTCGGACTGTTAAGCTACAGCACGGTGTCGGTGTTGAAGTACTGGGCGCTCACAGCGTGCAAGCCGAGGCTGAAGCATTGCATTGTAAGCTTGGAGAACGATTGGAAAGAGGTCAGTCACGTGATTCATTACTACGCATTGACGATTTAAGTGAAAGCGACAATGAAGTTGAATATGTTCAACTACAAGATCGACCTATAAGTCGTTTGTCTCGTAATACAACATTTTTATATTTTGTATTGCTAGTTCAATGTTCTGACTTGTGTTGTTATTGAGTTATAATGAACGACAGCAGCGTCGAGCCTTGAAATATGTTCCGCGGATATATGAGAAACTAAACAATTAGGAACGATACTGCAGGTAAAACACCACGAGGACCGCGAGTTCATGCTGAAGTACGGGAACGTCGGTCGAAGCCTGACCATGCTTTGCATGGGGTTCATGTACACGGGCGGTTTCATGTTCCACACCGTGCTACAATTCGCTGGCGGTACACAGCTCGACGAATGGAATCGCACCGTGAAACCGCTGATTTATCCGGTGTACAGTGGCATGTATAATCCGCAGGAGAGTCCTGTCTACGAAATGGTGTACGTCGCGCACTGTATGTGCGGATACGTGACACATTCCGCGACTGTGGCCACCTGCGGATTGGCCGCGACGTTCGCCACACACGTCTGCGGCCAGGTTGAGGTGATCATGCTCAAGTTGAAGAACCTCGTCGATTTCGAGAGCAAGGCGGACCTCGATCGCGGAATGATACAGATCGTCAAGCATCATACACGAACGTTAAGGTATGTGTTGCTAGAAAGAAGGCGCTCGGGAGGAATGTTGGCCTCGTTAATCAGCGTGGAAGATGTATTGTTACGAAGCGGCTGATTTTTCGGAGACGTTCACGAGCCGAGCACGGCGATTGGTACAACGTTTGTCATAGTTCTAAATTAGCATCTGAATTAACCACTCGCGGTGGGAAGACGTGCCACGCACGTCGAGATGCTTCTGTTACAGGAACGTCAGCGACGTTGTACACGTCGACAGGCAATTGTGATGGAAATGTGTTTTCAAATTGTTTTAAAAAATATCGTAATATGCGAGATTATTAATAAACAAATTTAGTATTTATACATGTGTAATTTTATCACCTGTTGATGCGTCTTTATATTCTTTTATAGAACGCTCTTCTTTACACGCAAGTGGTTAATTGTCGATTATCGAGTTTTGTCAACGTTTACTGCCCTGTGCCATTGAATAAACTGCAGTCCTGGACTGATCGGAAATGAAAATATGTGTATCACGATACTTGTTCCAGACTTTCTGCAATGACAGAGGCACTGCTGCAGGAAGTATGCTTCTTGGAATTCCTTGGTTCCACTTTTAACATATGTCTCATCGAATATTATATTATAATGGTAGAGCCAGTCCTCCTTCCTTCTTACAAGTCTTTGATTATGTGCCTCGAACGATGTTTTCCTCTGAAAAATGAAATGAAAACAGTAGAATACGTAGAATATAGAAGTGAATTAATAATAGTAAATATTTAGAAAGATGTTGAAGGTTATTTTTCGAGGCATATTTTTAGATACTAATACATTTGTTTACAATTTATCTAGTCTATCCAAGCTTTCTTTATATTTTCTCACGGCTTGATAACGTCTGCAATAGGATTGGGGTACTAACATGTTGAGCTTCGTTACGTATTTTGCGCTACTGACGTCTTTGATGTTCAATATATTCATATTGTGCTACATTGGCGATCTTCTGGTAGAAAAGGTACGTACCGCTACACTTTTGTTTGAATGATACACGCATATTATAATTAACACTATTTGGTGCAACATAATTTTTGTACTTATATTCTTTAGGTGAATTTAATTATATATTCTTCAAGTATAGGCATTTGTAACATTTCATGTCGCACTTTGCACACTTCTTCCAAATAGAAAATATTGAAATTAACGTGGTACTCGAAAGTTCAAAAAACATTTGGTTGAATCGTGTATAAAATAATTACAATCTTCTGCGTTCCACAGACTGGTAAAGTTGGAATATCGTGTTTCATGATCGATTGGTACAAGTTTCCCAATGAAACGATTCGCGGCTTAATCCTGATAATCGTCAGGTCAAGTAATCCAGCGAAAATCTCCGCCGGCAAGATAGCTGTCTTAGACTTGTCTACTTTTGCAAATGTGAGTAACGCCTCGCAGACTGAATTACGTTGTACAAAGTCTGTGACTGACGCGAGTCTTTGCAGATTCTCAAAACGTCACTGGGATATTTAAGCCTGCTTCGAACCGTGGTGTAACGAGAAAGCTTCGGCTTAGATAGCCGTTTGTAGATCAAACGAATAGAGAAGTTTCCATAGAAACGCTGGGACGTGTCAATGCGTTATCTATACTTCATTATACTTGTCTCATTTTGCCGTGATTTAGAAGGAAAGGAATTTTATACGTGTATACAATATAATAAAAAATAAGGGTGAAAAAATACTTCTTAACACTTTACCTACCGTGAACCTGTTAATCGGTTTTTCGATTTCGAATACTTAACAGTCTAGCGATTTTTTTGAATCGGAAGAACCAATTATCGCAGTGGCGATTCACAAGGGAACATGTTAATTAGTTTACCTAATGAAGAATCACGTTCTTAGTGTCACATTCGTGCAAAGGTGACATATGTCGCTAGAGCCAATGATCAACAAGGCAATCCGAGGGGTTTGGCTGCGCCTGCGTGGTTTCAGTAGGCGTGTCCGTCTATTACTGCAGTCATCTACTTGCGTCCTCGATCTCCAGCCTCTAAACCTGTAGAATAAAAGGCAACGGTGTATTAAGCTATAAAGATAGCTTAATTCATCAATCCTATGCAAAATAAGTTAACAAACCTAAAGTCATTGAAGTAAATATGTGTACAGCTGCATAGGTTTGTATCCTCACGAATGACAACGTGAAAGTAGTATCAATGAGTTAAGAAAAAGAAACATACTCAAATAACTTGGCTCTGCATTTTCCTTGTCATTTGAAATGCATCAGTGAAGTTGAAATATTCTACAATATTCTACATGGCTCGAGTCAGAGAATGAAACTTTCTATTTAACACTCTAAATTTTATTTTCAACCTGTCTTTCGAACTTATATATTACAAAAATTCTTCGAAATAACAGCTCACGGATTCCACAGAACATCTAACAGTCTTCACCCATTTACGAACGATCACAGATTTCTATTCCTTGCTCCGTTCACTATATCCAGAACCACTGCAACTATAAACCATCACTTAACACATCGAGCGCCGGCGACCTACGAGACATTTAAAGCTCAAACGCCGGCCTCGTTCGCTTGTATCTGATCAATGAGTAGCCAAATAGATACTCAAAACATTATACACTTTCGTCAAATAGTACATTTTAATTTCGTCATATACAATTTAACGGAAATCCAGAAATCCGCACTATTGCGGGACCGGCGCTCAACGTGTTAACACTATGCCCTCCGGCGACAGCACTTTAGTATCGTTTGCATTCTGTTGGAGTTTTGTTAGGTAACAACAAGTTACACACGTCAACAAGTTTTCGTCGACGACAAGCGAAGTAATCCGAATTAGTGCTGCCGACGCCAAAAAATTTTTACGAGACGTGCGGACGGCAAAGTGTTAATACATACTATGTACCTATTCCTCTGCAACTGCTCACTCCACGAGTCTCCCAAACGAATGAAACTCCACGCATTACCCTCTCAGCTGGTTTCCCCCTTTCGATGCCCAAGAAGATTACCTTTCGATTCGTCGAAAAAAGTCCCTACATAATTCCACCAACGCGTACCGGACACGACGCAAGGTGCATCGAATTCGCGCTTGCGTCCTGGCAATGCTGCCCGCCGGCTTCCAACCGTATCCCGTCCAGTCGGCGACGTGCACCGGCGTGGTTACCATGCACGATCGATCACGGACTCTGTCGAAGTTCTGCATCCGCAACCGCGACCACGAGGACGACGTCAACTACACGCTGGAGATGTGTCGGTGGCTGTTGAAGCCGCTCGGCGTGTGGACCCTGATCTACCGTCGCTCCAGCGGACCGCAGAAAGCGCTGTCCGTGCTGCTGCTGCTGTCCTGCGTCTCCTGTCTGCTGTTCATCATGCTGCCCTCGGCGAACAACATCTTCTTCGGGGAGCAGGACATAGACACCAAAGTGAAGCTGCTGGGGCCGGTCAGCTTCTGCGTGTTCTCGATGATCAAGTACGGCTACCTGAGCGCGAAAGGCGAAATCCTGGGTCGCTGCGTCCAGCACGTGGAGAGGGATTGGAGGACGGTGGAGCGGCAGGACCACCGGACCATCATGCTGAAGCAAGCCGCCATCAGCAGACACCTGATCACCATATGCGTGGTTTTCCTGTACACCGGTGGCATGTCCTATCACACGGTGATGCAGTTCCTGTCGAAGGAGACGCGACAGCGGAACGTCACCGTCAGGCCTCTCACCTATCCCTGCTTCAACTTCCTCGACGCACAGTCCAGCCCCACCTACGAGATCGTGTTCTTCTTTCACTGCGCCGCGGCGATGGTCATGCAGACCATCACCACCGCAGCGTACAGTCTGGCCGCCACCTTCGTCACCCACATCTGCGGACAGATTCAGATACAAATCGTGCGGCTGCAGAACTTGATCGACGAGGGTCAGGACAAGGACGCTTTCCACCAGCAGATGGCTACCATTGTGAGCAACCACGTGGAGATACTGAGGTGAGCATGGTCTCGGTATTCTGGAATCTGGGTTGGCTGGGGTGAAGGTTTACCGTCGCTGTCGCGGAACTCTAGCTGGGTCTTGTAAATTTAAGTTGGAGAAGTTTTGTTTGCAAAGGCATTTGATTATGGTGAGAGTTTTGTAAAATTTGGATTAGTTGGATATTGTAATGTTGTAATTAGTGATAGCATTGATTAGTTGTTAGTAATGTTCGTAACTGTAATTTTCTCGAGAACTCTGGAATAGGAGTAGAGATGGTATTATATTGTTGAAGTCGACAGAAGTATGAAATTTCGAATTTTGAATTCTCGATTCTTGTATTATTTTAACTTGTAAAGTCCACCCTTAAAGTACGTACCGCCGGGACATGGAGTTGCTGTTAATTAATGTTAAACAGTTTCAAATGAACATTTTAGGTTCTCGAAAGACGTGGAAAAGGCGTTACGCGAAGTGTGCTTAATAGAAATCGTGGAGTCAACTTTGATTATTTGTCTCCTCGAATACTATTGCTTGACGGTAAAGGGCTGTCGATTGGGAGATAATTGGTACAGCAGATAACAGGACTGATTGCTTGTAGGAATGGCAGAAGAGCGACGCCGTCGCGATACTCACGTATTTCATGCTGCTGACGTCCTTCACCTTCAACGTATTAATATACTGTTACGTAGGTGAAATTCTATCTGAACAGGTACGTATAAATAATAATTTACAGCTGTCTCGTTGGTATTTATGTGAAAAAATTAAATAATCATACGACATACATGTCTAATATTGCCAATACTTAGTAGTCCAGCAGAATATGTTTATAACGTCACATCCTGGAAAAAGATTCAAAGATTTATCACTTATCTTACATTAACACGTTGAATGCCGATGTCATGGTACAAAATACTTGAAATGGAAGAAATATAATATTAAATCATTTGATTGAATTACATTGTTATTACTGCAGGTTTATCTAGTTGAATGTCACCACATTAGTTAGTATTATTTATAATATAGAAATTTTCTCAAATAATGGTTTAATTGAGTGAGCTATAGTAATTCGATTTGGTCATTCCCATGGCATTCAACGTGTTAATTATCAAGAAGTATCATTGCTAGAACTTTGAATCTATACTAGACTTCATGATATAAATTAATTACTTGTGTATCAAATTCAATTCGAAGTATCCTCTATTTTTCTCCAAGTGCAATTAACTGCATAGACCATAGTGCTCTTGATTCTTATAATCCTTCACTTCGTTAATGCGTTTCACCAGTGCAGTAGAGTGGGCCCAGCATCTTACAATGTGTACTGGTACAATTTACCAGCGAAGAAGGCCTACAATCTGATCCTGTTGAACGCTGTGTCCCTTTACCCGCCCAAGCTGACGGCTGGAAAAATAATCCAGTTGTCTTTTACCACGTTCAGTGCTGTAAGTAATTCGTTGCTGCAGGGAACGGTTCCATTGTACATGGGAGACCATCTGTTTTAGGTGGTAAAGACGTCGGTTATGTACTTGAATCTGCTTCGGACAGTTACTACATGGTGAGTGTAACTAACGCTCTAACCCTTTGAGCGCTATGGACGCATATATGCGTCTGGCGAAAGCTATCGGCGTGGACTAACGATGCATAAATGCGTTCGTCAATTTTTTCGATCACCTACATAGAAGTAATACAGTTACTTTGTGTGAGATGAATACAAATGTAATATACAAATGAATATACAATCTACTATTACTATAACTTGTTACTATTTGAATAGTTAATCAACAGAGTTCAGTCTAGCGAAAAATTATTCCGTCCATAGCGATCGTCGATTCAGCACTCAAAGGGTTAATTATTCTCGTACTTACTGTTAATTGTTGTCTTACAAGGGGATGACGTTTGTAGATCTCCTGTGTGCTGTACGTATGAGGTGTAGCAAGTAACACCAATTTCCACGAGCATTCCCAACAGATAACCTTGCAAGTTAGTGAGAAGAAACACTTCCAAGCTAGAGTATTTTATAAGAACAGCAGCTTACGTTTTCTTCAATGAATAACGGTCCATATTTATCTACAGACAGGTATATTTTCTTCGAAGGACATTGCGTACATATTGTATCGTAGATATAGGAATACTGATAATAAAAATGTCTATATCTGTTGTCCTGTTAATAGAGGTGCAATTACTTCATTTCCTTGCAACGATTTTTGAACAGTGAGAATAAATACGAATATTCTTCAGGAAAAAATACTTTCATACTAAGTTCAATAAAAACTCAATTTATCACAGTTCCGAACACAAAAATTTAAATTAACAGTCACTCGAATACACATACTTTGCAGCGTGAAGCTAAATAACATGTCTTGCCCCTTCAAATTTATTCTCCGCGTAAGCATATGCGAATCGTTGAAAATAAAATTATAAATTCTTATTCACTAACATTCACGAAGAGTTAATACACTTTACCTTGTCATATTATTCTCCTGTTTCACAAATAACCCTCACTGCGATCAAACTTCTACCATCGAAACATTGCCCTCCTATAACACAGTCAATCAACAATTAACCCTTTGCGCTCGAGAAACTCTTTGACTCTCATTCACCACTTGATTTCGTACAGTGAAACTATAAAACTTAATATTTAATATTATACCTCGTGTAACGCGCCAATTTGGAAATATTGAAACAAAATAGCTTTGCTCCTCAATGTACGCGTGATTCCTCTTGGAGTTAGTTTCACAAAATATCGTCCTCACCTCGTCAGAAAATGTTCAAATATTTCTAGCGAGAAACGTCCGAGTGCAAAGGGTTAAGTCAGCACCGACAGTGCAACATATCTGTCCAGCGAAAGTAATCTCCGCGACCCAAGTCTATACCCAGAATCCTTCGATCCGTCCTGATCACGCGACGTCCATATAAAATCGAGAACAATTATCGTTTTCCCCTTTCGATGCACCGAGTGCACGCGAATCGACGATGCACAACCGCGCTTGCGTTCTGGGAAAATCGTCCCTTAACGCTGGAAGTCGCCGATCAGTCGTCAGCGTGCCACCGAGTGGACAACATGCACGAGCGATCGCGCGACCAGGTCGCAAAGCTCGCCGATCAGGATGACGGCCTAGATTACGCTCTGGAGATGTGTCGCTGGCTGCTGAAACCGCTCGGAATCTGGTCGCTGATATACAGCCACGCGAACAGGAAGGAGAAAGCGCTCTCGATCCTGTTGCTGATCGCCGGCTTCTCCAGCATGGTGTACATCATGGTGCCCCTCGTCTGCCGCCTGGTCCTCGACGACATAACCGGAAAGATCAAGATGCAGCTGCTGGGCACGGCGACCAACTGCTCGCTGTCCGTGATCAAGTACCTCTGCCTGGTCCTCAGGAGAAAGACTTTCGCGCGTTGCATGCGGCACATGGAGAACGACTGGAGGATCGTGAAGGACCGGCATCACAGGGCCATCATGCTGAAGCAGGCGACTTTCAGCCGGAGTCTCGTCATGCTGTGCATCGTTTTCATTTATTCCAGCTGCATATCGTTCCACGTGATGATGCCGTGGTCCAGGCGACGGGTGGTAGGGAACGTCACCCTGAAACCGCTCGTGTACCCGAGTTACGACCGATTCTTCGACGTGCAGGCCAGTCCGGTCTACGAGCTCATCTATCTCGCTCAGTGTTTCGCGGGGTTCGTCAGGCACACCGTGACCACGGCGACTTTTAGCTTGGTCGTGGTCTTCGTGACGCACGTCTGCGGACAGATGCAGATACAGATATCGCGGCTGGAGGAATTTAATTGCCAGATCGGGAAGGACACCGGTTACGACCCTCTGGGTGATATTATTCGGGGTCACGCGGAGATATTAAGGTCGAGTGATCGTTACCTCGATTCGGAGCGTTGACAGTTGTGTCTGGATATTGGTATCGTAATCGTGTTGTTTTGATTTTAATTGTTGCTGCTGCTGTCACCGCTTGTGATGCGTTGATGATTTTGTGTTGGGTTGTCTCGTGAGCTCGTAATTCAGTGTTTATAGTGTTCTGTTTTGGAATTATGGGGAGATACGAGGTTTTGGGTGTCGTTTGTGCTTCAGTTTAGTCAGCAGATGCAGTTATGAGAATTTTGTATTTTGTATATTAGTTTATGTGGTAGATAAATGGGCGAGCTTATGGGACGACCGAATATTTGCGTGTTGGGAATAATGTGAATAATTTTCATTCGGTTAATGAAATGTGAACACGAGAATTTCATTGATAATATATATTTCAGGTTTGCCAAGAAAATGGGGGATGGCCTGAGCGAGATTATTCTGATAGAGATCATTGGCGGCACGCTCATCATGTGCCTAGCTGAATACTTGTTCCTGAGGGTAAATATTCACGTTCGATTGAAAAGGTTTACTTTTCTTTTTGTATTGCAAATATCTTTTAACATCGCCTGATTCCAGGAATGGATTGATAACAATGCTATAGGAATTACCACCTATATTGTTTATTTGATTTCCTTTATTTTCACCGCGTTGATCTTTTGTTATATAGGCGAAATCCTCACTGAACAGGTATTGAACCTTGCTCGTATTACCAATCACTATATTAAACATTGAACGAGAAAATATATTTCCTAATACATTAATAGCAATGTTTATTTATCAATAATATTTAATACTTACGGATCCCGTCAATTTTATCGATTTTAGATTTCATATGCATATTTCACTGAAAATGATAAAGTTTATTATCGTTCAGATAGTACTATATTAAACACTGAACAAGAAAACAAATTTTCCTAATACATTAATAGCAATATTTACTTATCAATAAAATTTACTTACGGATCCCATCAATTCGACGAATTTTAGATTTCATATGTATATTCGACTAAAAATATAATAAAGTCCATTATCGTTCAAATAGTACTGTATTAAACATTGAACGAGAAAATATATTTTCCTAATGCAGTAATAACAATATTTACTAATCAATAATATTCAATACTCACTCTCGTAAATTTGTCTCATTTATTTCGTTCACATATTTCACTAAAAATGATACAATAAAGTATCTATAGTTCACACCAGAAGTTATTAAATATTTTTCTGCTCATCTGATGATCAACGAATTATGTTAACTCATACGATTAATTAAGTTTGTCTGCCACGTAAACACCGATGAAAACTACCATCTACTCGAAACAGTTTTTTTCATTAACCAGAAACTGAGAAATTAAAATTCTTCTTAATAATCGTTCCACCATCTTCCTTATATCTCATGTATCCAATAAAATTCGGTTTGTTCGGTACGTCATCAAAAAAATTAATGTCCAAGTTTCTGTAAGAAATGTCACCCGAATTCGGGTGACGTGGCAGTCAAAGTGTTAAATTGTAATTAAATTGTAATTGTAATTCCTCAGTTTCACCAGATCGAATAACGCTAAGAAACACGTATATTAATCACATACACTTATAATTATCACCACGGCACGTACGAGATTGAAATGATCGAGAAACACATGCGCCCACAGTTCTCAGCGATGACTCTCGCTAGACGCGTATGTGCGTCCACGGCATTCAAAGGGCTAATTGAAACACCACCAGTGTTCGCAGATCGGTCTCGTTTGCTACGAAGTCAGCTGGTACAACTTACCACCGAAGAGGGCATGCAATTTTATACTAGTCAACGCCATATCGCTCTACCCGCCCACACTCGCTGGCGGTAAAGTAACCGTACTATCTTTGAACACGTTCAGCGTCGTAAGTAGTTGCCTAATTCTTCTGAACGTGACGCACCATACTTGCAGTGGGCGATACACGTGTTTGAAATTTACAGATCTTGAAATCGTCTGTAGTTTACTTGAACATACTGCGGACAGTGACTGCGTATTAACACGTCATTCATCCGTCACGTTGCTACTGTGACCGTATAGAGAAGATCCAGATCTGTGCTAGTAGTTTGATTTGAAAAATTACCGTCGAGTTTGTTGAGTATCTCTGAAATGTATCAATGTGTATCTGTAACATGCATGTTTTATGGTGCCGAGTTCATGCAGAATAGAAGTAATGTTTATGTTTAATTTAATGACGTTTGAAATGAAGTGCAAATGTTCGGTTTCGGAAGTGTGGTCCTAATAGGGGCCTGCAGTATGCTAACGTGAAAGTAAAGGTTGTAGGTTTTCATAGTGAAATGTTTTTAACGAGTGTTTGAATTATTAGTGAAACGAGACTTAAATTTTAGTTTTTTATTTACTGTAGAGACGAATGTATATTTTATTTTCAACATCTAAGCATCAGACACATCTACAGCTAGCTCGGTAGCCCATATTTGGACCACGTGGTTTAATGGGGAACACCATTCAGAGACGTCCTAAACATAGGTAAATTGGAGGAACTTGTAATAATTATTAGCGAAAATATAAATTCACCAAAATGTTTCTTCGGATGTGTCAGTTGTTTGCAATCAAATCCAACAATGGATGTTGAATGTTACAAATTTACCTATATTTAGGACGTCTCTAAATGGCGTCACCCATTAAGAAATTAAAGATTGAAGACAATCATTGCGTGACGCTATTTATTAAAAAAAAGTCTAAACACTATCTCTCTATATCAATAATGTAGTGCTTGAAGCAAACTAGTTGTTAGTTCAGTAGATTGTCCTTAAAAAAAAATAAAGCAGATATATCTGTAACACTGTTGAACATGGTGAAATGTGCAACGTGATACTTCTTGCGGCACAGTTTTCTATAATTTTTTATATCCTTAATAGATACAAAGAACGATTCACATAAACTTCCGCAGGATGAAGTACCTAATATAACCCTATAATTCCACTAGCCCACTTTTTGAACGATGAAATTAATTTTCTTAGAAATGATCCATTATTCACGAAATATATTAAACTCATCACACTACCAAGATACCACTCTGTCATAACGAACACATTCTTATTACAATTGAACTTGAGTATAGAAATATTTTTGTCTTCCTAACGTCTGCCAACACTCCTCCAGTATATTTCCATGAAACCTAAGATAACCGAACAGCCGAAATTCAACGAAATTCACGAACCATCTTCCTATAGAGAACAATACCCATTCTTTTGAACAATACTTTAATTACTAATCTCTAAAGTACAGAGATTCCCGTTGACAGCCAAAGTGAGCTGCGTTTGAACAGTACACATATAAGCAAGTATACATTTTACGAGAAAATGCTTTAACAGAAATGTTAACTGTTATTATGTTATGTTATTTAAAATGTTTAACAGAAGCTCTATTTATTACTATTCCTAACAACATCGCTTCATATTCCTTTCAATACACACCTTCTACTGCACGAAGCTGAACAGCGACAGGTCTCTGCAATCGCACAACACTATGCACCTATAGTCAACCCTTTCTAATCGTCCCACACTCGCGGTGAATGCTACCCAGCTAGTCTATAGGAGACCGGTCATTTCTGTAATTTCACGTTGCCGTTTTTTCGATGGACACCAGATGAATTAGAAACTGCAGTATAAAAAAGGGTTGCGCGAGACATGCAGCGGCGCAAACTCAGCGACCCTGTGCGATCAATTCCACCTGGTTCCTCTCGGTCAACAGTCGCTTCCAAGCTCCCTGCACGCGAACACGATGCGCACCGTCGACGTCCGTGGTCGGGACACAGACAGA